>NW_002476327.1:59177-121990 GCF_000189635.1 Tetrahymena thermophila SB210 | reverse complement strand
TAATAGCTAAAACGTGGTTATACAAAATAAAGAACTTCGCAATATTAAAAAAAATCATTACCATTTATAGCAATGATTTAAATAATATTTAGAAATAAAAATAAAATAATTAAATATTTCATCTAAATATTTCAAAATTTTGTGCAAAAATTACAAAAAATTTATCTAAATTAAATTTTTTTGAAGAAAAATTTTTAAAAAAGGGTAAAATTAATTAAATATTTAATAGAAAACTGATAAAGATTGATATAAATTAAAAATATTATTAATTAATTAATTAAATTATATTATAAAATTATTAATTTATTTTTATATAGATAATATTCAAACGTATCCATCAGCAAGCAATTCAAAAAAATAGTGATCTCAATTCACTAAATTTTTGAATGGCATTTATTTGGCTCTTATATAATTAAAAAATCTATTTTTAATATAACATCCAAAATTATAATAAATAAATGCGTTTTTAGTTCCTTGCTTTTAATCAATCTATAAATAGGTATGCATTATAATTAATATATTCACAAAAACCAAGCTACTTTTACAATAGTAAAAAGTCTATAAAGTATATTTAATATAAATAATAAATTATCTATAAATAAAATTTAATAGATAGATATTAAATTTTTTTTTTTAATTTGTTTATCCAATATCATTAAAACTTACTTCATAAATATTATCAAAAATAAATAAATAAAATTTATATCTAGCATTTTTAAATAGTTCAGCCATAATTAAGTTATTAAAAAATTTACTTAAATAATGTTGTTCCTTTTAATGAAAACTATTTTTTCAATTAAAATAGACACTTTAATAAAAAAATAAATTTGATTTTGCTTTTAATTTAATATTTTTGGTTTTAATTTTGTAGATTTTTGCATTTAGATTTAACAAAGTAAGCAAGCTTTAAATATACTATAATTAGACTTAACTAGAACTTATTAGCTTTTATCAAAAAATAGCTTTAATCAATACATAAATTGATATTATAAATTAGATTTTGTTCTAAAGAAATAAGCCATAATTTACTAGGATTATAGTAATATAATCTATCAATAATAAATAAATCAAATAAATCTAAGTAATAAAATTAATTTTTAATAAACATTTTTAAATAGGAAAACCATAAATAAATTAAAAAAATATACTGAAATTAAATTATACATATTTAACTAATAATAACTTTATCAACAAATTTATTAATACAGAAACATCCTCAATAAATTAGATTTTGCTTATATTCTATTAGATATCATATTTCATACTGATCTATTATTAATGTAAACATAATTAATTAAAATAGTAAAAGGATTGGATGGAAGGAATAAGCATAATTAGATTTTATTAGAACTAAGCGCTATTACTTTAAATAATGACTAGAAATATATTTTTTTAATTAAATTTATCTATTAATTATAACAGAAGAGGTGTAGGGAGGATTACGCAGTATCATTCATTTTATTTTTTCAAATTTTGAAAACGAGGATTTGCTTATCCAATAATTAAATTTTCTTTAAAATAATTAAGCGTATTATACTATAAAATAAAAATCTATTATAAAATCAATATCCAAAATAATATAATTAAATTACAAAATCATAAAACAAAGATTTTATAATAAAAATTAATAAAATAATATATTCAAGTAATCTACTTTATTTATTGCAAGAATTAAATTATTACTTTACCAAGTTCACATCAATTTAAAACCAGTAAGCACTATAATTACTATTTATCATTTTTCACTGATTTTAAATTTTTTTCATGGATTGGTTTTTAAATATTCAGTTACAATAATTTAATTTTATGCTTATTTTTACTAAATGGCTTTAAAATTTGAAATTAGTTTTATTTACTTATTTTTGATTTCTGCCTATTTGATTCACTCACTATTTTTTGAAAGAATTTATTGATTGAAACATACTATTTAAAAATCTTTATTATTATTATGATCAAATTCTATTTATTTTAATAATCTTTAATATATTTAGATACAACCTATTCAAAATACACAATCTTTTTATAAGCAAAATATGCCAGTTTAAATACTATAAAATCTTATTTCTTTTAATTATTTATTCATTAAGTTGATTAAATTTAAATAAATAACTAAATAAATAAATCAATCAATCAATCAATCAACAGAAATTTGTTATGTAAAAATATTAGGAATAATATCACAAGACAAGAACTTATAAAACATCTAATAAATAATTTAAAAAATGTGAATTTTTTCATAATAATAGAGAGAGAACTGAAGCTATGACAGTAAAAGCAAGAATGTTAATTCCAGTGTTCATACTAGGAATTTTATTTTCATTTTTATTAGAAGGATTTTTTTCTAAAAAGCTCATACAAGCAGTCTTTTATTCTATGTGAATTTATACATCATTATTACTGGATTTGCAACCTTATGTACATACAGTCATATTATGGATGTCTGTTAGAGAACATTAATCAAAGCATTAATCAGCTTATTCTAATTGACTCATGCAATTTTAATCGTTACTTTTGCATGGAAATTCAATTTTACCTGAACATTCATTTATTTATTTTATTTGATCTTAAGTAAGAGTATCAAATTAGGCAGCAGCAATTGCAACAAGAGCTATTAAAACAAAAGCATAGATTCTCATTTTTTTTTTTTTTGAATTTAATTAAATTGTTTTTTTAGTTATTTATTTAATTATATTTTAAGAAAAAAACTTAAATATTATTTTTATAATAACACTTGAAATAAAAATATATTTAAAATTTAATAAATAAATGTACTTTTTAGCTCCTTGCTTTTAATCTATCTAAAAATAGATCTGCCTGAAATTAATTAATTGTATTAAAAATAATATATATACTCACAAGAACCAACTATTTTTACAATAATAAAATGTCTATAAAGTGTATTTAATATAAATAATAAATTATAAATAAATAAAATGTAATAGAAAGATGTTAGTATTATTCAATTTCATTATCAAAAATAAATAAATAAATAAATAAATAAATAAATAAATAAATAAATAAAATAGGTACATTTAGTTTTAAATTTAATAAATAAATTTATATCTAACATTTTTAAATGGACCAGCCATTATTAATTTATTAAAAAATTTATTTAAATAATTTTGCTCCATTTAATGGATACAATATTGTCAATTAAAATAGATAAATAAATAAATTTGATTTCGCTTTTAATTTAATATTTTTGGTTCTAATTTTATAGATTTTTGCGTTTAGATATATAATTAATTAAATATACTATTATTAGACTTTACTAGAACTTATTAGTTGTTATCAAAAAATAAATACCATCTACACCTTTTAAAAAGAGGCATTTTAGTTAAGGTGAATTTTTTGATAAGGTGCAAAATATAAAGAAAATAATTAAGATTTAGAAAAGTTATTTGAAATATAACAAATCATGATATCATGGTTAGTGATATTTCAAATGCAAAAATAGCTAAATATATATATTAATTAAATTCTTAATTTTGTATATTCTAAATAAATAATAAACTTTAACTAGTTTTTACTAGAAGTATCATAGCTATCACCAATAATAACTAAAATAGCTTTGATGAATTTTAGATTTATTTAATAAAATTAAAATTAATTTTAATATGAAATATTTTTAATAAAAATGAATAAAATATTTTTAAAAATACACTTAAATTAATTTATTTACTTTTAATGTTTAATGGTTTTATCAATTAATTAATTAAAATATAAATTTCATCAAGAAATTAGATTTTACTTATATTCTTTTGGCTATCTTATTTTAAAGAATTTTTAGAACTATTGTGTTTATAGACATAATCAAATAATTAAGTAAGAGCATGAAATTAGCTAAAATTAGATTTTCTAGAATTAAGTACTATTAATTAAGATTAGACTAACAAATAACTTCTTACTTGATTTTTTCTTTCAATTACTGGCTTTATCAATTATACTTTTCTTGAATTATGTAATAAATTATTGATTCAAGCCTCCATCATACTGAATTAATCCTAAATGCTCTAAAGACATTTAAATTTACATAAAATTTTATTTATACATATTTATATAAACAATATTAATTAATTAATATGCTAATTTTAAATTATGATACTACTTGTAAAAAAACATATTTTATAATAAATAATAATTAATTTTGCTATTTTATATTTTTTGGATGAATTTAAATATTTTAATTATAAAATAATAAAATTCAAGATTAAAAAATCGAAAAATATTACTTTTTAGCTCTAATTGATTATTTTCTAATTTAAAGAGAATTTAAAAAAAGTAGTAATAAAAAAATTTTTTTTCAATAACCAATAATTAAATTTTCTTTTAAAATAATTAAGGGTATTATACTATAAAATAAAAATCTATTATAAAATCAATATCCAAAATTATATAATTAAATTACAAAATCATAAAACAAAAATTTTATAATAAAAATTAATAAAATAATATATTCAAGTAATCTACTTTATTTATTGCAAATACAGGAATTATTACTTTACCAAGTTCACATCAATTTAATACCTGTAAGCACTATAATTACTATTTATCATTTTTCACTGATTTTAAATTTTTTTTAAGGATTGGTTTTTAAATATTCAGTTACAATAATTTAATTAATTATACTTATTTTTATTAAATGGCTTTCAAATTTGAAATTATTTTATTTATTTTTGATTTATTTTTGATTTCTGCCTATTTGATTCACTTTCTATTTTGAAAGAATTTATTGATTGAAACATATTATTTAAAAATCTTTATTATTATTATGATCAAATTCTATTTATTTTAATAATCTTTAATATATTTAAATACAGCCTATTCAAAATACGCAATCTTTTTACAAGCAAAATATGCCAGTTTAAATACTATAAAATTTTATTTCTTTTAATTATTTATTCATTAAGTTGATTAAATTTAAATAAATAACTAAATAAATAAATCAATCAATCAACAGAAATTTGTTATGTAAAAATATTAGGAATAATATCACAAGACAAGAACTTATAAAACATCTAACAACTAATTTAAAAAATGTGAATTTTTTCATAATAATAGAGAGAGAACTGAAGCTATGACAGTAAAAGCAAGAATGTTAATTCCAGTGCTCATACTAGGAATTTTATTTTCATTTTTATTAGAAGGATTTTTTTCTAAAAAGTTCATACAAGCAGTCTTTTATTCTATATGAACTTACACACTATTAACATTGGATTTGCAACCTTATGTACATACAGTCATATTATGGATATCATTTTCAGCACATTAATCAAAGCAATTATCAGCTTATACTATTTGACTTATGCAATCTTCAGTTTAAACATAGCATGCAGGGTCAACTTTAGCCATACAGTCCTATATTTTATTAAATTGATCTTCAGTAAGAGTATCATATTAGGCAGCAGTAATTGCAACAAAAGCTATTAAAACAAAAGCACAGATTCTCATTTTTTTTTTTTGAATTTAATTAAGTTGTTTTTTTAGTTATTTATTTAATTATATTTTAAGAAAAGAACTTAAATGTTATTTTTATAATAACACTTGAAATAAAAATATATTTAAAATTTAATAAATAAATGTACTATCTATAAATAGATCTGCCTGAAATTAATTAATTGTATTAAAAATAATATATATACTCACAAGAACCAACTATTTTTACAATAACAAAAAGTCTATAAAGTATATTTAATATAAATAATAAATTATCAATAAATAAAATGTAATAGATAGATATTAGTATTATTCAATTTCATTATCAAAAATAAATAAATAAATAAATAAATAAAATAGGTACATTTAGTTTTAAATTTAATAATTAAATAAATTTATATCTAACATTTTTAAATGGACCAGCCATTATTAATTTATTAAGAAATTTATTTAAATAATTTTGCTCCATTTAATGGATACAATATTGTCAATTAAAATAGATAAATAAATAAATTTGATTTTGCTTTTAATTTAATATTTTTGGTTCTAATTTTATAGGTTTTTGCTTTTAGATATATAATTAATTAAATATATACTATTATTAGACTTTAATAGAACTTATTATCTGTTATCAAAAAATAAATACCATCTACACCTTTAAAGAAGAGTCACTGTAGCTAAGGTGAATTTTTTGATAAGGCGCAAATTTTTAAATAAAGTGGACTTCATTCATTATTTCTGAGAAGTGTCTATTTCTAAAATAATTACGGTATTATTTTATAGCATGTGCTTTTCGGAAACAAAATTAAATAGATAAAAACTATATCTAATGATTTACCCATAATTTGATTTGGATATTTTCAAAATTAATTTTGTACTATTTATTTATTTAATATTTATTAATTCTTTTACTTAATTTATTAATTCTTTCAATTAATATAACTAAATTTTATAAAACAAAAAAAATGATTTCAAAGAAAGTACAATTTGAAAATCTTGAAGAAGTACCTTGTGTTTTAAGATAATTTGTTTATTAACATTTAATTTATTACATCAAAAGTTTGCATGCTCTTCTAAATAGTCTCATACTTAACTCGAAATCTATCTCAGGCAAATTTAATTTTAAAAAATATTGGTTTTTATTAATTAATTATTATTTTATAGCAAAAATTTTTTAATTTTCTATTAATAAAGATAATCAGTCTAACCAGCTTTTTCAAAAAATAAATTTTACTTTGAATTTTTTTCATTTTTCTTTTTATTTCTCCTCATTTTTTAAAAGTTTTTATTTCTTTTTTTCTAAATTGATGTTTATTTAATGTTAAAAAGTGATAATTAAATTGGTAAAGATGGTGCATCAATTTTAGCTTGTTCTTTAGCAAATTATACTAGTCTCTCAAATTTGGTACTCTCTCTTGAGTAAACATTTACTTCATCAGATTATATTTGATTTATTTCTTCTTTGGTTTTAGCTGTTTATTCTCTAGCTTAACTATTATTTTTTAGTAAAAAATATCTACATAAAATATTAATTTTATTGTTAAAAAATTAATAAGTGACAATAAATTGGATAATTAATGTGTTTTAAACATACTTTCTGCTTTACAAAACAGTACTCATCTATCTCAATTAGATCTATATATATAGTAAAAGCCATTTCTTTTATTTTAAATTGTCTCATTTATTATTTTTCAAATCAACAAACCATTTTATGAGATTTTTATTTGTTTATTTATTTTATTTTTTCTAATTTGATTAATTGATTAATAACCAAATTAATTTTCTTATTTAAAATCTTTAATTATCATTTTTATTTTTTAAATTTGTTAAAAATTATGTTTAAAATAAAAAAGGAAAAATTAAATTGATGCATAGGGTGCATCAAACATAGGATCTGCTATAGCAAACTATATCAATCTCTCAAGTTTAACACTTGATCTTTCTTGTTCAAGTTTGAGGTATTTTTTTTGATGAAAGCTAATTCAAATTAATTAAAAATTTTTTGTAAATACTTAAAAAGTGTCTAAAAAATTGGAGCAGAAGGTTCATATGGCTTAATATCAGCTTTATCGAAATGTACTAATCTTTAAAAGTTGACACTTTTCCTTGAGTAAAAACAATTTATTTATTTGTTGTTGATTTTGGGATTTCTTTTTTAAAAAAAATTAATTCAAAAAACAATTTATATCTTTTAATTTATTTATTTTTTTAAATTACAATAAAAATAAATTTCTAAAAATTTTTTATTAAATAAATAATAAAGTAACAATGAATTAGGTTCCTAAGGTTCAATAGGTGTAGGCTTAGCATTGTCAAAATGTATTAATCTATCTTTTTTGGGATTATATCTTTGGTAAAAGCAATTTTATTTTTTTATTTATTTTTTAATACAAAACACAATAAAATATTTTGGCTTAATTTTCCATATTTTTTGAGCTATTTTTTACTCTCCTAATTTTTAATAATTAAAAAGTAATAATCAAATTGATGGATAAGGTATATAAGAATTAGGATCTGCTTTAGTAAAATGCTCTAATCTCTCAAGCTTGCATCTAAATCTTTTGTAAAAATGTTTTTTTTTGTTTTTTCTTTTTATTTCATAATAAAAAAATGATTTGAAAACAAAATAAAATAAATTCATTAAATTTATTTCCATTTTTTAATATTGTTAAAATTTATTATTAGCAAGTAGCTTTTTTTCTAAAATTGAAAATAGTTTATTCAATATAAATATTTATTTTATTAATGTTTATTAAGAATATTTTTTGAATATTTAAAAAGTGGCAATTAAATTAGAGACTAAGGTGCTTCAAACTTAGGTTCTGCTTTAGTAAACTTGGTTAATCTTTAAACTTTAATACTAGAGCTCAGGTAAGAATAAGCAATAAATATATTTATTTTTATAATGTTACAGCCCAAAAAAATTTAGTTCATTTGAATTTTAAAAAATATTTATTTTGCAAAAATAAATACAAATTTACTAAATAAATAAAAATATTTTTCAATTTAAAGAAAAAAGGAGATTATAAAATAAAAAATCAAAAAAATAATGAATTCTTTCTTATACAAATTCGTTCATTTATTATTTTTTCCAAAATTTTACTTAATTTAATTAAATCAAAATATATATTTAGTAAATCAAATATTTTTACAAGTAAAATTTGAATTTTTTTATTAAATATAAGCTAAAATTTCTTGTATTTTTACAGTATTTATTTAATATTTAATTAACTGAAAATAAATTAAAATATTTATTTGAGCTTTTTTTTATCTACTTAATTGATTCTTTTATTATTTTAATTATTATTTTTTTAATTTTCTATTTTCTCTGATTTCGAAGTTAAGTGGAATCAATCAACTACTTACTTTTTAAAGGGAACATTTAATTAAAAACTTAGTTATCAACTTTAATTGTTCAATCTAATTCTCATTTATTTTCTTATTTAATCGATTCATTTAAGTTTTATTTTTAATATTAAAAAGTTTAAATGAAATCTCTAATGCTGGTGCTTCAGGTTTATGCTAAGGTTTGATAAGCTCCCCAATGCTCTTAAATTTAGATCTTTATTTTTAGTAAAAAATTATTAATTTTTCTTTTTTGTTCTTTGAAAAAAAAATTATTATTTTGGCAAAAAAAATTTTTTGCTATTTTATTATAAATTAATTTATTTATTTGTTTTAATTTTTTTATTATAAAAATTTCTTAAATAAAAAAATATTTTTTTGTTTATAATTCTTAATTTTAGTACTTACTTAATAACTTTCTTTTAAATTCCAAAAAAGTTAAAATAAAGTTGATGCTTTGGGTGTATCAAACTTAGGTTCAGCTTTATCTAAATATAAAAAGCTCACAAATTTGAAAATTGATCTTAAGTAAAAACAATTTATTTATTTATTTGTTTTTAGTTGTGATATTTTTATTATTTGATATATTTTTTTTTGGTTTAGAAAAACTTATTTCTTTTAAATTTTATTTTCTTAAAATATTTGATTATGATGATTAATGAATGAATGAATAATTTTTTATATTTCATAATTTATTTGAAATAATTTAATAGTGATAATAAATTTGGTAACGACGGTGAATCAGGTTTATGTTCTTTTTTAGCAAATAGTACAAGTATTCAAAATTTAAAGCTTGAATTCAGGTAAAAATAATTTTTTTATTTATTTGTTTTTGATTGATATTTTTTGATAATAAATTAATTAATTGAGAACAATAAAAAAATTTTAATTATCTTCTATTTGGTTGGATTATGATTTCCACTTAGTTTTTTAGTTGAATAGATTTAAAAATTTTATTCTTCTTTAATGACTATATTTTTATTTACAAATTTCTTTTGTTTGGTTATGATTTCCACTTATTTTTTTAGCTAGCTGAATAGATTTAAAGACTTTTATTCCTCTTTAATGACTAAATTTTTGTTAATAAATTCCTCATAATTTTTTCTTCAATGTTTAAAAAGTGGCAATTTAATTAAGTAAAAAGCTACACAAGTCTTAGGTTCTGCTTTAACTAGCTGTATTGATCTCACAAATTTAACTCTCTCTCTAAGGTAATAATTGTTTGTTAACTCGTTTTTTGATTATTCAAAAACATATTTTATTTATTTTTTTGATTTTTATTTTACATTTACTGGTATGGCATTTTTTAAATTTATTACTATTCATATTTGTTTTAATTTAATTATATATACTAATAATTTTTTATTGAATATAAAAAGTAATAATTAAATAGACAATAAGGGTGCATCAGATTTATATTCCTCTTTATTAAGCTGTCTTAAAATCTAAAATTTGGAACTTGATCTAACGTAAATAAAATTATTTGGGTTATGTGTGATATTTCTAAGAATAAAAACTAACTAATACATAAAAAGACAAAACATTTATAAAAAATTTGGATTTATAATTTTTTTTTTAACTTATTTTGTTAACTTAGTTAGGAATTTTTTTTAATATTCATTTTGTTTTTAAAAAAGATATTTTATTTATTTTTATATTTATTTAATATTTTAAATTTTATCTTTATAAAAAAAATAATTGAAAAATTAAATAGTCATAATATGATTTCTAAAGTTGAATTATTTTCTGCCTTAGACAAAAGCTCTAATATCTCAAATTTAATTCTCAAACTATCGTAAAATATTTATTTATTTATTTTAATTGGTAATATTTCTTAAAATTATTTAAAATAATTTATATTTTTCATTTACATAACTCAATTAGATATTTAAAAAACAAACTATTTTATCTACTGTAATTATAGCAGTTATGATAAATAATATATAGAAAAAAGTGCCTTCTGTCCCCAGAAAAAAATTAAAAAAATATTTTATTTTTGCTCACATGAAGAAATTTTTAAAGAGGGTGTGCTCCTAAAAATTTGTTTTGTTTATTTACTAACATTATTTTTAATCTAATAATAATAAATATATGTCAGTTAATGAATCATTTCTGAGTAGATAGATAAATAGATTAAATAAATACTTTAGATTTTTTAATTCCAAAAAAAATGTGCCTGCCTAGGATTTTCTCTCTCCCATTAAATAAATAAATAAAGAATATTCTAAATTAAAACAAAAATTTATTTTTATTCACATCAGTTTTTTAAAATATTTCCACAAAAAAGTTAAAAAAGATAAAAATCAATTAATTAAGCACTATAACAAATAAAAAGTAAATAAATAATTAGAATCTTAAATAAAAATTAATGTAAATGTGATACAAACTAAGCTTTTAAGTTGTTATTTTATATTATTATATTGAATATATTTAAATAGATCAAATTATTTCAGTGATCATGATGAATTAGGCTTAAATTTAAATTTTAAAAATAACACAAAACTTTAAAGTTTGGAACTTTATCTTTAGTAAAATCTGCTTCTTTTTTTTAAGTTTGTTTAACATATTTATTTATTAATAAATTTAAATTCTTTATTTTTTCATATTAAATTTGACATATTAAGTGGTAATAAAATTGGCTCAAAATTTGTTGCATCAAGCTTATGTTCTACTTTAGAGAGCTGTATTCATATCACAAATTTGACTCTCAATCTCTAGTAATAATAGTTTAATTATTTTATTTTTTGATATTTCTTAAAAATTCTTTAAAATAATTAAATTTGAGTTTTTTATTTTATTTATTTTTTTTTATGGATTTATATGAGCTTGTTTTAAAAGTAAATTCATTTCTTCAATTTTAATCATTATAAGCTCTGCTTTGATTTATTAATGTTGTTTTAATAAATAATTTTTCTTTCAATACTTAAAAGTAATAATTAAATTGATGACCTAGGTGCATCAAGTTTAGCTTCTTCATTAAACAAGCTTGTTAATCTCTTAAATTTAACTCTTAATCTCGGGTAAAAACAGCTTATTTATTTATTTTTGAAATTTATTTTTATAAAAAATAAATAAACAAACACAATCAACATTTTAAATTAAATAATTAATTAATTTATCATTTTTTATTTTGAATTAGTTTATTTATCATTTTATTCATTAAGTATTTTAGCTGAATTTTCATTTTCAATGACAAAATATTTTTGATACTTATTAATTTTCATAAAATTTATAAAGATGTAACTAAATCGAATAACAAAGCTATAGAATAAAAGTGATTTGTCTCAAATTAAAAAGGATAATTACCTAAAATATACATTTATGATTATTTTTGAGCTTGCTTTTTATTAATTTAGATTTTATTAATCTTGCTCCAATTTAATTTTACTATTTAAATGTTTTATCTGTTCTATTCTTGTTAAGATTGTTATTTAAATAATTTTTTGTTTCTGTTCCTAATAAATTTGTTATTTAAATAATTTGTTTGTTTGTTTATTAATAGAAAAAAAAATAACAATTTTAAAAATTATTAATTAAATTTATGTTTTCATTATTTAAAGTATTTTAATTTCTTTTAAATTTTTTTAAATATATATTCGTATATTATGCCCTTTTTAAGACAAAAAACTGAAATTTTAAATATTACTGTAATTTTATTATTATATAGTAAGGACAAAATTTATTTAAAAACATGATTGAATAAAAAAAATTAATTTTTGCCTACTGATCTAAAAAAGCCCCGATTGTATATTCTCTTTGAAACATACTATTTAAAAATCTTTATTATTATTAAGATCAAATTCTATTTATTTTAATAATCTTTAATATATTTAAATACAACCTATTCAAAATACGCAATCTTTTTACAAGCAAAATATGCCAGTTTAAATACTATAAAATTTTATTTCTTTTAATTATTTATTCATTAAGTTGATTAAATTTAAATAAATAACTAAATAAATAAATCAATCAATCAACAGAAATTTTTTATGTAAAAATATTAGGAATAATATCACAAGACAAAAACTTATAAAACATCTAGCAACTAATTTAAAAAATGTGAATTTTTTCATAATAATACAGAGAGAACTGAAGCTATGACAGTAAAAGCAAGAATGTTAATTCCAGTGCTCATACTAGGAATTTTATTTTCATTATTATTAGAAGGATTTTTTTCTAAAATGCTCATACAAGCAGTCTTTTATTCTATATGAGCTTAGACACTATTATTATTGGATTTGCAACCTTATGTACATACAGTCATATTATGGATGTCTGTTAGACTACATTAATCAAAGCATTAATCAGCTTATTCTAATTGAGTTATGCAATCTTCAGTGTAAATTTCGCATGCAGGGTCAACTTTACCTGCACAGTCCTCTATATATTTTATTTGATCTTAAGTAAGAGTATCAAATTAGGCAGCAGTAATTGCAACAAGAGCTATTAAAATAAAAGCACAGATTCTCATTTTATTTTTTTTTGAATTTAATTAAATTATTTTTTTAGTTATTTATTTAATTATTGAAATAAAAATATATTTAAAATTTAATAAATAAATGTACTTTTTAGCTCCTTGCTTTTAATCTATCTATAAATAGATCTTCCTGAAATTAATTAATTGTATTAAAAATATATACTCACAAGAACCAACTATTTTTACAATAACAAAAAGTCTATAAAGTATATTTAATATAAATAATAAATTATCAATAAATAAAATGTAATAGATAGATATTAGTATTATTCAATTTCATTATCAAAAATAAATAAATAAAATAGGTACATTTAGTTTTTAATATAATAAATAAATTTATATCTAACATTTTTAAATGGACCAGCCATTATTAATTTATTAAAAAATTTATTTAAATAATTTTGCTCCATTTAATAGATACAATATTGTCAATTAAAATAGATAAATAAATAAATTTGATTTTGCTTTTAATTTAATATTTTTGGTTCTAATTTAAAAGGTTTTTGCGTTTAGATATATAATTAATTAAATATATACTATTATTAGACTTTAATAGAACTTATTAGCTGTTATCAAAAAATAAATACCGTCTACACCTTTTAAGAAGAGGCACTGTAGTTAAGGTGAATTTTTTGATAAGGTGCAAAAAAAAGAATTTAGAAATTATTTGCTTATCCAATAATTAAATTTTCTTTTAAAATAATTAAGGTTATTATATTATAAAATAAAAATCTATTATAAAATCAATATCCAAAATTATATAATTAAATTACAAAATCATAAAACAAAGATTTTATAATAAAAATTAATAAAATAATATATTCAAGTAATCATCTACTTTATTTATTGCAAATGCATGAATTAAACTATTACTTTACCAAGTTCATATTAATTTAATACCTGTAAGCACTATAATTACTATTTATCATTTTTCGCTGATTTTAAATTTTTTTCATGGATTGGTTTTTAAATATTCAGTTACTATATTTTAATTAATTATGCTTATTTTTACTAAATGGCTTTCAAATTTGAAATTAATTTTATGAATTTATTTATTTTTGATTTCTGCCTATTTGATTCACTCGCTATTTTTGAAAGAATTTATTGATTGAAACATACTACTTAAAAATCTTTATTATTATTATGATCAAATTCTATTTAATTTAATAATCTTTAATATATTTAAATACAACCTATTCAAAAAACACAATATTTTTACAAGCAAAATATGCCAGTTTAAATACTATAAAATTTTATTTCTTTTAATTATTTATTCATTAAGTTGATTAAATTTAAATAAATAACTAAATAAATAAATCAATCAATCAACAAAAATTTGTTATGTAAATATATTAGGAATAATATCACAAGACAAGAACTTATAAAATATCTAACAACTAATTTAAAAAATTTGAATTTTTTCATAAAAATAGAGAGAGAACTGAAGCTATGACAGTAAAAGCAAGAATGTTAATTCCAGTACTCATACTAGGAATTTTATTTTCATTATTATTAGTAGGATTTTTTTCTAAAAAGTTCATACAAGCAGTCTTTTATTTTATGTGAACTTAGACATCATTATAATTTGATTTACAATCTTATGTACATACAGTCATATTATGGATGTCTGTTTCACTACATTAATCAAAGCATTAATCAGCTTATAATAATTCACTATAACAATCTTCAGTGTAAATTTAGCATGCAGGGTCAACATTAACCATACAACCATCTATTTTATTTATTTGATCTTAAGTAAGAGTATCATATTAGGCAGCAGTAATTGCAACAAAAGCTATTAAAATAAAAGCACAGATTCTCATTTTTTTTTTTTGAATTTAATTAAATTGTTTTTTTAGTTATTTATTTAATTATATTTTAAGAAAAAAACTAAAATGTTATTTTTATAATAATACTTGAAATAAAAATATATTTAAAATTTAATAAATAAATGTGATTTTTAGCTCCTTGCCTTTAATCTGTCTATAAATAGATCTGCTTGAAATTAATTAATTGTATAAAAAATAATATATATACTCACAAGAACCAACTATTTTTACAATAACAAAAAGTCTATAAAGTATATTTAATATAAATAATAAATTATCAATAAATAAAATGTAATAGATAGATATTGGTATTATTCAATTTCATTATCAAAAATAAATAAATAAAATAGGTACATTTAGTTTTAAATTTAATAAATAAATTTATATCTAACATTTTTAAATGGACCAGCCATTATTAATTTATTAAAAAATTTTTTTAAATAATTTTGCTCTATTTAATGGATACAATATTTTCAATTAAAATAGATAAATAAATAAATTTGATTTTGCTTTTAATTTAATAAATTTTTGAATAATTAACTGCCTTTATAAAATGAGGGTTTTTTCCTCTAATATATATAGGCAGTTGAAAAATTATTTAAAAAATAAAATTCTTGGAATAAGTAAAGATATTGACATTTAATAAATCATCGTTATTTTTGAAAAACTAGTCTATATTGCTGCTTTTTTTTTATATAATTCCACCACTGATAATAGAGTATTTTTATTCATAAATAATTAATATATACTTAATATTATCCATGCAGAAGTTTATTTAGTCAAGAATAATTTATTTTAATAGTTTATTTAAATGGATTTTTAATTAAATTCATATGTAAAAAGAAAATCCTATTAAGTTTACTTTAATGTTTCTTGTTTTACAATAATAAAATTAGTTTTTTTATTTTTTTTATTTTATATTTGAACATTTAAATTAATTAATTAGTTTATTTAATAGCATTTTTTTATATCTAAATTAATTAGATAGTCTTATAAGACAAACATATACATATTAAAAATCTAACAAAAGCAAATAAAATTAAAATTCGATATCTCAGAATAAGAGAGCAAAAAGAGCAATAGCAAAAACTAAAACGAAAGAGGTAATGTTAGAGTTAAGGCAAGCGTTAATAGCTTTTTACCAAGCTTAGATATTTTTATTGGTGGAAGTACACTTAAAATTAATACAGCTCAAAACATCATTTTTAGAAGAAGGATTATCTTCTACACATATCATTTCACATTCTACAATTTTAGTTTATTCAGTTAAGCAATCCTTGTCTGTATTCTAGCAATATGTTTCATTATTTTACAAACAATCAATAGTCTTATATTCTACTTCAATATCAGGTTAAGATTAGGCACTAACAGAAGAAATAGCAATTACAGCAAGTAAAGTGATGGCGAAGAATCTCATTTTTTGTTTTAGTTTTTTTATATTATTTAATTAATTAATTATTTCAAATAGAAAGAAGCACAGAGATTTACTGATATTTTATAGTGCTAACAACTTAAGAAATATGAAATTATAAATTTAAAAATATAGACTTTAGCTTTTAGCTTTTATTAATTAAAACTAGACTTAAATTAATTAATTATAACAAATTTTTTCAAAAAGCTCTACTTTAACATTATATTTTATGTGTGAGAATTTTCTATTTTTTTTCTTTCTTTCTTTAAATACTCTGTTAATTAAATAATCTCATAAGTAAAGTACTATTTAACGTGATCTAATTAATTTAACTATTTATAGTTTTAAAGCAAACATTAGATTATATCATTCAAAAAGGGATGACTTTTGTAAGGAGTAAATAAAAATATTAATAGATTTCAATTAATCTACTTTTAAAATCAATTAAAACAAAAAAACAATGAATATTCTTCTAAAATACAATAAAAAGATCATTGATTAATATTTTATTTTTCATTTCTGATCATTATACTTGAGACACCATATATCATCAAAAATAAATAAATAAAATAGCTTTAATTATTTTTAAATTTAATTAATAAATTAATTTTTATATCTAACATTTTTAATAAGTCAACCATAATTAAGTTATTAAAAAATATATTTAAGAATAAGGAATTATCAATTAAAATAGATAGTAAATAAATTAAATTTTGAAATTAATTTAACACTTTTGGTTCTAATTTGATACAGTTTTTAGATAGATTGAATACATTTAGGATAATTGATAGAATAGGGATTAAATATATTTTAATTAGATTTTACTAGAATTTATTCGCTTTTGTTCTAAAACACAATTTATAATTAGATTTTGCTAGTATTTATTATCTTAACTTTCATAAATAATAAATAAAATAGCTTTAACAACTTTTAAATTTAATTTTAAAAATTAATTTTTAAATATAAAATATCTAAAATAAAAAATAAGTTATTAAGATATTAACACAAATATACTAATTAAATTATTCTCTTTTAATGAAAATGGTTTTATCTATTTATTAAAGCATAAAATTCATCAATAAATTAAGTTTGTTTTGCCTCTTTTCTTGTGGCTATTTTAATTAAGAGTTTTTAGAACTATTATGCATGTAAACATAATTAGGTTATACCATAAAATCGCTATAATTAGATTTTCTAGAATTAAGGATTATTAATTTATATAAAGACTAGCTAGCTAAAACATTTGTTACTTGATTTTTCCCAAGATTTACTTACTTATTTAATCAAATATACTATTTAAGAATTATGTAAACTATTGATTCGAGCTTCTTTCTGTTTACTGAATTGTATTTAAGTTCTCTTAAAGCATTTTTTTTATATTGCTATTTGCAGCAAATTTTTTCTGTAGCTGAAATGCTACATGCTAAAATTAATTAAAAAATAAATTAATTAATTACTTTTTAAATTTTATGTTAATTTATATAAATATATTTATTTGTTTACTTTTTTATATAAAATAAATAATTTTAATTTTAAATTTCCCTAAAAATAGTGCTCCTCATCCACCAATTCCTACATTTATTTATTTAGAGGATTTAGGGTAAAATAAAATAATAAAGTAGAAGTTTCGTAATTTAATTAGTAAATTTATTAATTAATTTTTATCGAAATTGATGTATTTATTGAAATAAAAATAAATACAAAAAAAATCAAGTTAACAAAACTAAAAAATAATTTTATATTAAAATTTATTACAATTTAAATTTAAATTTGAGCAAGATATAATTTATTTACAATAAAAATATTATGAATAAAAATACAATAAAATGAATATTTATTATGTGTGTATGTATGTATCTATTACATTCATTTATTGGATTCTTTTCTTCCAATAACAAAAGAAACATTTACTTAAACACTAAACTTCTTTAGATTATCAAAAAGCTTTGTCTCATCGTTTGAATTACCCCCTTCTTATGATGAATATAGATAAGAAACTTAAGAGTTATAAAGTTGATTTCTACCATATGAATCATTTTCAATGTCTATGCTTTTAACTGATTTTATTTCATAATTTAAAGGTTAGAGAGCGAGATTAGCTCTTTTAATTGCATCTTCTACTGCCTATGAAATTAACGAATCCTTCAATTCTTTTACTTTTGTTTGAGTTGGCACAAATTGAACTGAAGATATGTTATTGATTCCGTTGCTAACTGCTATGTCAATGACCTTTCCTGCTAAATCTAGATTTTTAGATATAAATTTCAACTTGTTCTCAACCTTGTAGCCTTCAAAGATAGATTTATAGCTCTTTGTTTTTTCATCATACTCTTATCTATAAGAAGGATAAATTCTCATATCTTAGGTGGTAAGTTCACTCTCTTCAACTCCTACTTTTTTCATTTCATTAATTGCTTTAGATATGCTTTGGTTGTTTTAAATAAGTGATGTCCCTGCAGAATCGCTTAAAGTTTCTATGTCAAATTCAATAATCACTTATTCAGAAGCAAGATATCCAGATGCTACTCCTGAAACTCTCATAAAATCAGGAAGATAATGGTTTCTTTCTTCCCAAGAAGCACCTAAACTTGCCTTTTCTTATTTCTCACAAGAAGCATGCATGTTTTAAGCTAATGCTAGTTAGCTCATTGATAAAACTGTTATTAAGAATAAACTTTTTAAAATTTGATAAGCCATCTTTCTTTCTTTCTTTAATTTAATTGTAATGTTTTCTTTAGAACTAATAAATTATTGAATATTGTAATTAATATAAATAATATCTTAAGATTGTTTTGAGTTTTTGATTTTTATATCAATTAATAACAGAGAAAAGGAAAAGTTTTTAATTAAAATTAGTAAAGTAGAATGTGTTGATTAATTTATTAATCAAGTAGACATTTTGATTTCTTATTAAATTATTCACACTTGTAGATTTTAAGATACCTAAATAAAAACTATTTATTTTATATAAATTAAAAATAAATATTTATGCATTAATTAATTCACACTTGTATTAATTTATTTAATATTTTTTATTCAGCAAATAAATGACTCGCTTGTACTTATCAAATTTGGTAATAAATATATACAACATACTTAAACAAACTAATATCAGAAAATTTATATTTTTTAAATTCCTATCTTAGCTAGCTCTATTTATTTAAAATATTATTTATATTAATGATATATATTAGTTGGAATTTATGAAGTATATACTTGTTATTTGCTAGTGTACGATTATAAAAATATAAGCTATTAGCACATCTTATAAACAACGAAATATAATCATACAATTAGTGATAAATCATTTTAGAATTCTTATTAAAACAAATATTTTTTGAGAAATTCTACCACTTTTTTAAGCAATAAAAATTTTATTAATTTTTTCTCACCAAAGTAGAACAAACAAACAAATAAACAAACAAGAAAGAAATAATTTTTTTATGCGAATTTGAAAACAATTATTTTTTTGAAAACTTTTAAAGTATTTAAAATGACATGAAAAATATTTAATATAAAAATAAATATTATTATTATATTAATTATTTTAATTTAATTTCAACTTGATTCTTTTCTTCCTATTATAAAAGAAACATTCACTGAGACAGTAAACTTTTTTAGGTTATCAAAAAGCTTTGTTTCGTCACTTAAGTCACTTCCAGCTGAATAAGAATCTGAAAAGGAAGCTTTAGAGTTGTAAAGTTGGTTTCTACCATATGAATCATTTTCAATGTCTATGCTTTTAACTGATTTTATTTCATAATTTAAAGATTAGAGAGCGAGATTTGCTCTTTTTACTGCATCTTCTACTGCCTATGATATTAAAGAGTCCTTTAATTCTTTTATTTTAGTTTGAGTTGGCACAAATTGAACTGAAGATATTTTATTGATTCCATTACTAACAGCTACGTCAATAACCTTTCCAGCTAAATCGAGCTTTTTTGAAATAAATTTCAATTTATTTTCAACTTTATAACCTTCGAATATAGATTTGTAATTCTTTGTTCTATCATCATATTCTTATCTGTATGAAGGATAAATTCTCATATCTTAGGTAGTCAGTTCGCTTTCTTCAACTCCTGCCTTTTTCATCTAATTGATAGCTTTAGATATGCTTTGGTTGTTTTACAGTAATGAAGTTCCAGCTGAATCGCTTAAAGTTTCAATGTCGAATTCAATAATAACTTGTTCAGAAGAAAGGTATCCAGATGCTACTCCTGAAACTCTCATAAAATCAGGAAGATAGTGCTGTCTTTCTTCCCACGAAGGACCAAAACTGCCTCCTTTCTCTAGTCTTTCACTCGAAGCCTTAATATCTGAAGCGAAAGTTAGCTAGCTTATTGATAGTAGTGAAATTATCAATAAACTTTTTAAAATTTAGTTAGCCATTTTCTTATTTAATTATTAATTTTTACTTATTATTAATTTTTTAAATTAATTAATCTCAATTTAAAAATTTTAATATCTGATTTTTTAATTAATTGAATATAATATAGAGAAAAGTTTATCTTAGAATTTTAATAGGTTTATAATAATTGTATTGAATTATCGATCTATATCTATTAACTCCTGAAGCAACATTTGCAATTTTAAGAATTCTCTCTTATGTGAAAGTTTCCTCTAATTTCTAATGATTAATTAGATGCTTTGACTCGCTAGTGTATTAATATATATCGAAACCCTATTAAAACTGATAGGTTTCTATAGATAGATTTATCTCTAAGAAAATAAAAAATTAAATTGAGTTTGAATATACTGATAAATTAAAACAAATATATGGATATTTAAAGGTATGTAAAATTAAAAAAATAAAATATAAAACGAGTAAGATTTCCCATATCTTACTCTGTGACAAAATATCCCGGATGTATTGTTCTCTAAGGAAATTCCTAAACTTTCTTTATAAAAACCTTGATCTGTCTGTATTGTATTATTTCTAGGTGAGCTCCTTTAATTTATTTTATTGATAAATGTTCAAATTAAATTTATTATGATTTTTAGCATTTTATTTTTGAGTATATAAATAGTATTTGTGGTCTTAATCTAAGAAATTAACTACTTACTAAAACCAAAAATTAATGACCAAAGAATTAATTTAAATATTCATTTAAAAACAATCAATTTATTTAAAAATAAAAATATATTATAAATAAAAAATTGATAAACACAAATAATTTTCAATTATTTTATTTTATTCCAGGAAAAGTATTTATTTAATTTATTATCATGATGAAAATATTGATTCAATAATTTTAAAACATAAAAAAAATATCATGAAGCACTTCCATATATTTAAATAGTAAAAGATTTAAAAGCTTATGGATAACATATAAAAGGATATATCAAGGATTTCCACAAAGTATTGTAATTTGAATTATATATAAAAAAACCAGATATATATTCATGTAGTTGAGTGAGAGGAATAAGAATCAATAGCTAATTTTAGATTTTAGAATTGTTTTAATAGATAAATTTTTGATTTTTCATTTAATTTTGTGAAAAAATAAATTTAATTAATTTTTGTTTTTTGATGATGGAAATTGAGAAAGTTGGTAAAAAAACGATATCTTTTGAAACCAAATATCAAATTATAGGTGGTCATAGGTTATATGTTAATAACAAAGATATACTAAGTTTTTTTGCAGTTAAGCTTACTAAACTTCATTTTAAAAGGGTTATTAAGCTATGCTTATTAATTAGTAGAATTAATAAAAATTAGATTTCATATTTTTAGTGTAAATCAATTATTTATTATATTTATTTTTTTTATGTAAGTTTATTTATTCATTTTTGTTAAAATCAAAGTTTGTTTTTGCTCTAATAAAAACAACAAACAAATAATTAATTAATTTAGGAGGTTAAAAAAAAACAAAATATTATCTAATAAAATAAATTCTTTAAACTAATTAATTGAAATCTATTTTAAAATATATTTGCTTTAAAAGTTATGAAAAAACGAAGAATTTATTCTTTAAAATAACATATTCAATAATTATTGAATTCAGACTGTATTTTGATTAAATATAAAGCACAAGGAAAATACACTTTAAGTAAAATAAAAGTTAGAATTATTGAGAATTATATTTAATTTCACTAAAAATTAATATTTTTAACTATTAATTTATTTAGGTTAACACATGAGTACAATAAATTTGATCAGTATGTTCATTCAATTTTAAGTCCATCAATTTTTCACCAAAATTTATCATAAATAAAAATGAATTAAAAAAAATGGCTTAGAACAAACAATTTCAAATATATTTTTATTTAATTTTAAACTCAGTAATACATACCCAAACCACTAGATTTTAATTAGGAGTTTGGCTTTACATACTTGTTATTTGCTAGTGTAAGATTATAAAAATATAAGCCATTAGAACATTCTATAAACAGCGAAATATAATCATATAACTAGTAATAAATCAACTTATGATTCTTATTAAAAACAAATATTTTTTGAGAAATTCTACTACTTTTTTAAGCAATAAAAATTTAATTTCTTTTTTCTTTCACTTATTTTAATTTATTTAAAGAAAGTAGAACAAACAAACAAGAAAGAAAGAAATAATTTTTTTATGATAATTTGAAAACAATTATTTTTTTTAAAATATAGAAAACTTTTAAGAGTATTTTAAACTACATGAAAAATATTTTATATAAAATTAAATATTATTATTATTAATTTAATTTAATTTCAACTTGATTCTTTTCTTCCTATTATAAAAGAAACATTCACTGAGACAGTAAACTTTTTTAGGTTATCAAAAAGCTTTGTTTCTTCACTTAATTCACTTCCAGGTGAATAAGATTCTAAAAATGAAGCTTTAGATTTATAAATTTGGTTTTTTCCATGTGAATCATTTTCAATGTCAATCTTTTTAACTGATTTTATTTCATAATTTAAAGATTAGAGAGCGAGATTTGCTCTTTTTACAGCATCTTCTACTGCCTATGATATTAAAGAGTCCTTTAATTCTTTTATTTTAGTTTGGGTTGGCACAAATTGAACTGAAGATATTTTATTGATTCCATTACTAACAGCGATGTCAATAACCTTTCCAGCTAAAAAGAGCTTTTTTGAAATAAATTTCAATTTATTTTCAACTTTATAACCTTCGATTGTAGATTGGTAACTCTTTATTTTACCATCATATTCTTCTCTGTATGAAGGAAAAATTCTCATATCTTAGGTAGTCAATTCGCTTTCTTCAACTCCTGCCTTTTTCATCTCATTGATAGCTTTAGATATACTTTTGTTGTTTTACAGTAATGAAGTTCCAGCTGAATCGCCTAAAGTTTCAATATCGAATTCAATAATAACTTGTTCAGAAGGAAGGTATCCAGATGCTACTCCTGAGACTCTCATAAACTCAGGAAGGTGGTGCTGTCTTTCTTCCCATTAAGGAACAAAATTGTCTTTTTTCTCAAGTCTTTCATTCGAAGACTTTCTTTCTGAAGCGAAAGTTAGCTGGCCTATTGATAGCAGTGAAATTATCAATAAGCATAACAAAATTTAATTAGCCATTTTCTTATTTTTAATTATCAATTTTTTCTTATTATTAATTTTATAAATTAATTAATTAATCTGAATTTAAAAATTTTATAATCTGATTTTTTAGTAATTAAATACAATATAGAGAAAAGTTTATCTTAGTATTTTAATTAGTTTATAATATTTATATTATATAATAGATATCTATTAACTTCTGAAGCAATATTGTAATTTTAAGAATTCTCTCTTATTAATGTAAAAATTTCCTTTAATTTATAATGATTAATTAGATGTTTTTACTCACCAGCATATTAATATAAAATCGAAACCCTATTAAAACTGATAGGTTTCTATAAATAGATAGATATATAGATTTATTCGCGAAGTAAAGATACTGGACAAAAAATTCGATTATAAGAATTATTCAGTTAATATTTTGATTCAATTCAATTTAAATAAATCAATCTATTGACCTTCTTTTAGATAAATTGTTTATAGACTTACTTCAAACATATTTAATTTACAAAATAAAAGGAAATACCTAAATTTTCTTCATAAAAACCTTGATCTGTCTGTATTGTGTAATTTATAGGTGAGCTCCTTTAATTTATTTTATTGATAAATACTCAAATTAAATTTATTATGATTTTTAGCATTTTATATTTGAGTATATAAATAGTATTTGTTATCTTAATCTAAGAAATGACTTACTAAAACCAAAAATGGCAAATGAATTAAGTTAAATACTCATTTAAAAAAAAAAATTAATAATTTTATTTAAAAATAAAAATATATTTTAAATAAATAAATAATTGATTAGCACAGATTAAATTTATGTAAATAATTTTCAAATATTTTATTTTATTCCAGGAAAAGTATTTATTTAAATTATTATCATGATGAAAATATTGATTCATTAATTTTAAAACATATCAAATGTCATGAAACACTTCCTAGTAAAAGATTTAAAAGCTTATGGATAACATATAAAAGGATATATATCATAGGTTTCCACAAAGTATTGTAATTTGATTTATATATAAAAAACCAGATATATATTCATGTAGCTGAGTGAGAGGAATAAGAATCAATAGCTAATTTTGTATTTTAGAATTGTTTTAATAGATTGGGTAAAGAGATTCATTAAATTTTTAAATGTTTATTTATGCAAAAATAAGTTTACCTATTCTATATATATAAATAAATGTATTTAATTATTATCATGGTGTGAGAATTAATCATATTATTTTTAATCAATGTACTATAGAATTTCAAAGTGAAAACAATTAAATAAAATAAATAGATATTTATTTTCTAATTTTGAAAAAATCTAATTTTATTTATTTATATTTTATCAATCCTTTAAATGTTTCAATCAATAAAACATTTTAACATTTTCATAATAATATTTACATTTAAAATATTCACTAAAAAAGAATAATTTAATTTAAAAAATGGTGAGATGAATAGAGTAATAATAATGTAAAACTAAGCACATTAACATAATTTACTTTATATAAATCAGCTAAAGAAATTATTTATTATGCAATCAGCTGATGAAATTATTTATTATGTTTTTGAATAGCTGATTTCATTAAAATATTTAACTAAGCACATTAACATAAATTACTTTTAATAAATTAGCTAAAGAAATTATTTATTATGCTTTTTGATTTGATTAAATAAAATATTTACTTATAAAAAATAATTTAATTTAATTTAAAAAAATAAATGGTGAGATGAATCGAGTAATAATAATGTAAAACTAAGCCCTATGAGCGTAATTTACTTTAAATAAATCAGCTAAAGAAATTATTTACTATGTTTTTGAATAGCTGATTTCATAGAATTAAAAATTAATCAATAAAAAGCAAGATGTAAATATAGATAGATATATAGGAAATGATAGATAAGATATGATAGATATAAAGATACTTAAAAAAGTGTTTGTTAGATTGTGATAGTTTGAAGGAAATTAATTAATTTATTTATTTATTTAGTAGCAATTATTTAAATTAAATTATGATAATGTATATTTTAGGCGCTTTAACAGTTTATTGGGCAACTTCTTACTTTTTTTTAAAGAATCCTCAGATTTTGAAAAAGAAGAAGAGTTGGAAATCTCCATTACTTAGCAAGGCATTAAACAAAGAGTAGGTTTTACATATAGCACACAGAGGTGGATCTAGATACAAAGTAGAAAATACTATTGAGAGTTTTGAGAATGGTTTAAAAGAAGGAACAAATGTATTAGAATTAGATGTTTGTATGACAAAAGATAAACAAATTATAGTAATTCATGATGATAATTTAAAAAGAATGTGCGGAGTAAACAAGTTAACAGAAGAATTTGATTACAAAGATTTACCCAAATTCTAAGAAGAAATCCATCTTGATTTTAGTGTTGGTGGAAAGGTTTATTCAAAAGATTATAAAAATCCATATATTCCTACTTTAGATGAAGTCTTTACAAGATTTCCAGGAGTTCACATGAATATTGAAATCAAAACACCAAATGAAGAGTTCATTTAAATGATGAATAAGTTAATCATAAAGCATAATAGAGAAGATATCACCATTTGGGGATGCAAAAACCCTGAAATGTCTCGTAGATTGAAAGAAGTTAATCCAAATATTAATAGGTTCTTCTCTCTAGGAGGTCTAAAAGACTTGGTCATTAAGTACTTCACAGGTAATAAATAAATATGATTAAAATTAATTAATTCAAAAGTTTCGGAGAAGATTTTATTGCAGAATTCGTAATCATATTTAAAACGAATGTTCAAGAAAGCAAAAATAGCCAAAAAATGAGAAAATATTGAAGCAAACAATAAAAAAATAATTATTAGTTCTATTAAAACTAAATAAAAAAATAAATGTTGAATTTTAGATTTTTATTATTTATTTTTTTATTTTTGCAGCATTTTTTCTGAGGTTTATTTGGATTTATGGAGAATATTTTGGAAAATTTTATAGATTTTTGTTTTTTATTAAGCTGAATTACTCATTATGAAAAATTTATATTAATAGGTTTGCTTCCGTTCAGTGAAATTTAAGAAGAATCTTTGCAAATTCCTATTTTTAATAGAGAGCACTATGAATGGAAGAAGTTGGAGTCCAAGGGATTTATGTAACATTTGGCTTGCAGAGTCTATTTTTTAGCAATTAGACTTTTATTAAGCTCATTTATTGCCAAACCTTTGTTTGAACACTTAAGACAGAGAGGAATTCTTGTCATATTTTGGGTGATGAACAATCGTGAAATGTTTGAAGAATGCCTCTAATTCAGTGGATGTGTTGGAATTATGACTGACGAACCTGCTTTACTAACATAATTTTTAAAAGAAAAAACTGTTTACAAGAAAGATTGAATGAAAAAATAAAATAGTAAATATAAATTAATTTATATGTAAAAAGTTATTACTGTTTCAGAAATATTCAAGATTTTGTAAAATTGTTTTCTCATTATCAAGCAAATTAGTCAAGCTAAATAAATAAATAAATTCATGATGGATTGATTGTATTAATTTTTTGATCGGAATTAAATAATTGATTAATTAAGATTACATTAATTTGTTTTTTTTATATCAGATTTTCATTAGAAAAGTATTTGATTACTCACTAAGAAAGCGAATTTTTGCATTAATTTTACATAAGTTAAATTTTTGATATGTTTAATGGATTAAATATTCAAATTTATTTCTCAATTATTCAAAGCATAAAATTAGATTTTGAATTTGAATAACTTGCTATACAATTATTCATTAGAAAAGTAATTAATTACTCATTAAGAAAGCCAATTTATGCAAAAATTTATATAAGTTGAAGGTTTTAATTAATACGTTAAAATTTATCATAAATATCTCCTAAATTACTATTAATTTCACTAATAAGGGAAGCATATTGATAAAATAAATATTCAAATTTATTTCTTAGTAAATCAAAAAAAATTAGATTTTTAGTTGAATAATTTACTTTTTGATTATAATTAGATCGATTACTCATTAAGAAAGCTAATTTTTGCATAGATTTTATATAAGTTGAATTTTTGATATGTTTAATGGATAAATACTCAAATTTATTTCTAAATTATTCAAAATAAATTAGATTTTAAATTGAATAACTTGCTAAACAATTATTCATTAAAAAAGTAATCTATTACTCATTAATATTACTCATTAAGAAAGCTAATTAATTAATTTTTGCATATTTAATGGAAAAAATAATCTAATTTATTTCTTAACTATTCAAAACAAATTTCATATTGAGTTGAATAATTTGCAACAAATGAGAGATAATTTTAAGGAAGATTAAATTTCTTGTTAAAATCAAAAATATATTTCATAAATTTTAAATAGCTTAAAAATATTTTGCTAAAATTAATTTTAGATTAAAATTTGAACTAATTGAATAGATAGATAGATAAATAGATAGATATATTTTTGTGAGTGATTTTTTATTTTTTGATTTCTTCTTTTTATAAAGAATTTATTCAAAATTTAAATTTTGTTTTGATGATCATATAAATTTATTTATTTATTGTTTAAAGCAAGATGAAGAAAATATGATGTAATGAAATTTTAATCAAATAATGCGTAGATGATTAAAATGCGAAGTATTTAGCGAATACTTTGGGAACAAATTTAATTAAAATAAGTTGTTGTTATATCCACTATAACATTAATACAAAAGTTGATCAAAAAATGCTTAACGCGCCAATTAATTTAATTTTATCTAGGCTAAATTAAATTAAAAATGCTATCAAGTTGAGAAGACTGACTAACAAAAAAACGAACTTAAATGTCAAAACATATTACAAATTATCCAGCTTTTGGATATTTTAGGTTTGATAAATCTACTTTATTCCTTTTTTATCCTAGTTTAAAGTGTGTCTAAAATTCATTTTTTACCTTTTAACAGCAGTAAATCATTTACTTTCATGAGACTAAATTAATAAAATAAAAGTAGTAACTTAATTGAGTTACACTTTTCAAGTAAACTATTCTTAAATTTGTTATAATTATTTCTAACTTTTTAAATAAATCTATCTAAAAATTAATTTATATCAGTTTATATAAATGATATATCTTTGTTTTGTATTTCTTTATTTATTTATAAAAGAGCATCTGATTTATTATAAAAATTTACATTCCTTCCTTCCTTTTTTCATTCATTCTTCCATTTATTTATTTTGCTTGTTTTAGTTACAGCAACAATTAATTCTTTTAAAAATGGTTATAGTTTCTGAATTAATAAATAAATTTTTATTATTTTTACAAACCAAGCTAAGAAAAGTCAGTAAGCTCTTTCCATCCATTTATACTATTTTATAAATGAGAAAGCTCATTTTTCATTTGAAATTATTTTAAAATAAAAATAAAATTATAAAAGATAAAATAAAACCAGTAATTAATTAATCTGACTTACAGAAAAAAAGTAATTTATTCAAAAAATTAAATATTTTTTAGAAAAATTTCCATTTAAATTTAATATAGTAAACAAAGAAAGTATTTGAATTCAACCATTATAATTTTATTATGAAATATCATAATATTTTTTTGATGAATTTATCCTTCTATAAGCGCAAAAATCTTATCTTAATTGAGTTGCATCAAAAAAGAAAGTCATTAATTCAATGAATATTTTTATATTTTTAAAATAAATCTAGTCTCATTCATTAATATAGCTTTATCTCAAATACAATCAATCATATTTAGTCAAACAATATTGTAAATACAAATATCTCTTTACAATATAAATTAAGCTAAAACATAAAACTATAAAATTAAATAGTAAAAGGACTAACTTTTCGTAGTTGTTTGTTTATTTAATTGATTTTCATATTAAATAAGAATAAATCTATTAGTAAGTAATTTACTTATTACTAATATTTTAAGAAGGAAATAAGATATATTTATCAAGAAGTATCACCTATTCTAAGCCATTCATTATATATAACAATAAATTAGAAATAATCAAAAGGTAAGGAAGAAGTAACTAACTAACTAATCAACTTAGTTGATTTATAACAAATTAAATGTAAACCGAGTAAATTTAAAAATTAATTCAAGTTTAATTTTTAGATTTTAATGTAATTTAGTGCAAATTTATTTTCTATTTTAAATAAATTTAAGATTTACAGGAAAATATGTCATTCATTTAAATTACATTGTATTTCTAGTTTACTTTCCTCCTTTTCATATTCCAGTAAAAGAAACTTAAAACATGACTAATTAAAATTAATCAAATAGTTTTGAATAACAAATAGAACTAACAATTTATTTTTTGTGTTTTTTTGTTTGTTTAAGAGTAGAAGATAAAAAATATTTGGGCGAACTTTCTTTTATTTTTTAATTTATTTGATTTGAGAGATAGAATTTTATGGAGGAGATTAATCAATCAATTAATTAATTAGCTTAAATATCTTATTTATTTATGTTTCCTTCCAAATTTTGCAAACAAGGTGCTCGCTCAAGCTGAAAATTGAATTTATTTTGATCGTATTAAATCAAAATATAAACTAGCAAAACATTAAGTGAGTGATTTCTAGGGTAAGATTATAGTTTATGAGTGATAAATATAAAATACTTATGAAATATCCAAAAAGAAAGAAAGAAATGACTACATGGTACAATAACAAGGCTATAAAAAAATAGATAGATTGTCTGGTGCACAAAATAAATTAAATAATAAGCCAAAAGAAATCAATAGTATTTGTTTCATCATCTGATTGAATATTAGAAATAAAGAAGTGACAAAATATCATTTAATTTATAATTAAGTCAATGAATGAATGACAGCAAGCAAGCAATTTATCTATCTAAGTTTTTTTTGTTTATTGCTGGTTTGATATGAAGCATAAGTATATCTAATAAAATATAAAGACAAGTTTATCAAAAAAAAAAAAAAATTAAATAATAGGAAAAACAAACTATAAAATTTTGCAAATAAATATCCTTAATTAAAAATCATATCAAATTTGCATTCAAATAATGTGTTTCGGATCCAGCTCTAAGAAATAGTAAAGCAAACCCAAGCTTTTAAAGCCCAAGCAAAGTTAGTACAAAACTAAGCTCATTCTTTTAGGTGACATGAACGTAGGCAAAACTTCAATCTGCGAGTATTACAAGAAGAACGTGCCTGCAAAGAACTTGCCAAATACAATTGGTGTCACATATTTCGAGTTCGACATCAAACTAGAAAATGGCATTAACGTTCACTTAGATATTTGGGATACAGCAGGATAAGAAATTTATTAGTAAGCCTTTATTTTTTTAGCAATAAGAAGATTCTTCCCATTTGAATTCTCATTTGACTCGTTCCAATTGAGTTCTGAGTTCTTTCGTTTTTTTAATATTTTTGTTAACTTTCTTAGAGATTGTCCAGCTAGCTATTCATTCATTTGCATAATAAATGTTATTAAAGCCAAAAAATAAAATAAAAGCAAAGATAAGAAAAGAAGAACTTGATTTGGGCAGATTAAATATGTGTTGAATTTATAATGAATTAAATTAAGGTATTTTATTTTGTAATATCAATGAATAGGTCACTACTAAAGATATACTATCAAGATGCTAACATAGTTTTTTTAGTTTTTGATGTGAGTGCAAGATAGACTCTTGAACGTGTTGAGTACTGGATTAGCGAACTCAAAGAGCAAGTAGATGATAAAAACCTAAAGTTGGTGTTAATAGGTAACAAATGCGACATAGATGCAGATAAGAGGTAAATCAGTCTTGAGCAAGGTCAAGATTTTGCTAGAAATAAAAACATTCCTTACTTTGAAACTAGTGCAATCACTGGAGAAGGAATAGTTGAAGTATTCCGCTAAACAGTAAAGGACTATGTGTAATATAAGACAAACGGAGGAAAATGAATATAACAATTAATTAATCACTCATAAATAAAATTAAATCCTCAAAGCAAATGAATAATGCCATTTGCTTTTGGCATAATCAATTTCTCTTCTTTATTTCTTTCTTTCTTTCTAAGACTGACATAGTAAAATAAATAAACAAATAAATATATTTAAGCTACGACTAGATAAAAATTAATAAATGTAAAAATAATTAGAAAAATAGAATAGATTTATAAATAATAAAATAGCTTATAAGTAAATAAATAAATAAATAAATAAAAAAACAATAAATCAACTAAACAACAACAATAACAACCAACCAACCAAAATAACTTTTAAAATCTTTAAATTTATTTATCCTTTAATAAAAAATAATAAAAACAATTAAACAAATGTGAATTAAAATTGAATGAATAAATGAATGAATGATTTCTTTAGTCATATTTAACTTTATATTCTACTTGTTCTTCTTTTATAAAACAAATACTATTCTCAACTTACCCAAAAACAAACAAACAAACAAACAAAATTAACTCGCTTTTTTATTGAATTCATTATTTAATATTTATTAATTAGATTTTTCTTTGTTTTTAGATTTACCTGTAAGTAATTATTTCTGCTCAAAAATTATAAAACCTGACACGGAGAAACCTAAGCTGCCAACAAACAAAAATGAGGTCTGACAAAATTTTTGTTTAAATTCCTAATTTGTTATCCGATGTTTAAAGCAATTATAATTAGGTTGAAAACAGCATTAAGAAGTATAGTTGAATACGGAATAGCAAATAAGTGCAATTAAGATATTAAATTTTTCATTTATTTTAAATAAGATTCGCAATAAATTGATTTATAATTAGGAATAAAATTTTACATTTTTAAGTTTTTTAATATTAGTTCAATATTTGCTGAAAAAAAGCAAATTTTAAGTTATTAATTGAAAAAAAAAGCAAATTTAATGTTTAATTAATAATAAAAATAGCATTTTAGATTAATTTGCTTGAAGTATTTCCTAATTTTTGAGAGGAAGAGAATTTAGTAAAATAATATAGAAACAATTTTTGAAATGAAAAGCTATTAATTAGATCAGCAATTACTTTATTTAAATATACCTCTATCATTTGGTTTATCTTACTTTTCTGCAAAGATATCATATCAAATGAATGAAATCTCTAAACGAAATAAATTCAAGTGTATTTTAATTTATATGGAAAGTTATTGTAAATATTTGATATACTAATAAAAATACATCAATATTATTTTTATGTAGATTAATGTGATTGTTATGATATCTAAAAAAGATTTACAATGTAGTATTATGTCAATTAATATTGGAGTTTGTAATAATCAATTTAATTTAATTAAAAAGGGTTGATTTAACCTGAGTAATGAAGATTATAAGTGAAAATATTACGAATAAAATCTTTTGATAAATTAGGCAAATCAATACGAATATCTTTTATTAAATTCTAAAGTTAATCTGAAACCTTATTAATTCAAATTTATTCTCAAAGCAAATATTCTTTGCAATCCACACACAAAAAGTAACAATACAAAATCTAAATTAAAAGGTATTTATTTATTTTAACAAATATTTAAACATTTATTAAGTATATTAAAAATGAATGAAAAACCACAAAATTATTTTTAAACGAGTTTTTTTTGTTAGCTCTTCTATAAAGCAAGCATGCAAGGTAAGCAAGCATCTATTTGGGAAAATTAAATCAAAATAAAATAGATTTGATTTACTTAACTTGCAGTCAAGCAAGCTGCTGCAAATATATTCTAGTTATTTTATTAATTATTTATTTATTTTATTATAAAAGAATAAATAATATAATTAAAGATATTTACACAATTTTATTATGTTTATTTATTTTTTGTTAGTTTTTTTGGTCACATCAAAAATTATTGAAAAAATTAATTCTAATTAAATGAAATATATTTTTTTAATTCAAAATAACATACAATCTAATTGGTTAATCCAAGTTAAGTCTTAAGCAGTTTCTTTTACATTCAAAAATATCTTTTTTTAAGAAAGTAAACCTCTTATTAATAAGATAATAATAAAATCCTTGGATACTGAGCTGTCTTAATGATTAGAGCATTCATAATTTACCATAAAAGCTTCTATTTTCTTTATTTTAAATGATGGCATTTGCGTTATTCAAATCAAGATTAACAAAAAATAAAATCAAAAAATTTTTGCTTGAAATGAATGAAATGAAGTGAGATCTTACTTACTATGATAATATAAATTTAATCATGAAGGATTACATAAAAATATACAAGTAAATAAATAATAAATATTTCAATTTATATTTTAATTAATTAATTAATTAATTGATGAATGAATGAATAAGTGAGTAAGTAAGTAAGTGAGAGCAGGATTTGTGTTATTATTTTTATTTACATTTGTTAAATATTTTGTTAGTTTATTTATTTATTGATTTATTTAATTATTTTATTTCATTTGTTAATATCGAAAGATTGGTTTTTACTAAACTAAGAAGGAAGACCTATCAAATAGTTATCGATAGAGTCGGCGTTATTATTTTATGATCTAAATACATCATCGTATCCTTAATTTGTTAAAGTAGATTCCTTTTGTGGATATTTGCTAATATTTTATTTTGATCTAAATCTGCTATTTAAAACAGAATCCATTCCCTTTCTATTATTGAGTTAATACGACGTCACATTCTAGTTTTCAGTTGTCAATTCATCCAAAGTCACTTTCTATTTATTGGATATTCTTTCTATTTCTGTGTTCGTTATTTCCAGCTAATATTTGCTATTTACAATCAATAAACAAATTAATTTATTATTATCCTTTTTAATCATAGAATTTATTATTTATTTTACAAAATCATTTCAATGTTTAATAATTAGCAATTAAAAAAAATATTATATTTTAAATTTTTTCTAACTTAAACAATTAATTTTAAGTATAAAATAAAATTCTCTTCTCTTCTAAGCTGTCCTTTTATTGATTTTATTCAAAAATTTGCCTTTTTTGTTTTCAAGAAAAGGATTTTTTAAAGTAAGATTAAAAATTTTTAAGTCTAGAAATAATTCTCATTAAATTTAAGTTTGATTTGTGAAATGATATTTTAATCTGTTTTTTATTGTATTTAAAGCTAACAAAAATATCTAAAATAGCAGCTTATTCAAAACAAATTATTGAGTATTTATGGTTTGGTAAAATACATTTTCATAAATAACATTAGGTTATTCAAGAGGGTGATTGATACAAAACTATTTAGCTTTTTCGGTAATTAATTAATCAATTACTGCTTATTATGACAATAATCATTTTCCTATTTTTTAGTTATGCTCTATATTTCATATTTATTTTCTTGAATTTTTTGACTTTAATTATGCTAGAAAAATAGAATTTTAATCTAATAAAGCTCTACTTTTATTATGCTTAATGACATCTAAAATTTATTTATTTTGCTGAAAAGAAACTTCCTTTAACATTCCCAATTCAATTAATAATTTTGATACTTATTTAAGAGATAAATTCTATTATCTCTTAAAAAGTTGATTTCAAATTTGCTAGTTTGTTTTTTATCAATTTAATTTGTTTTGAAAATCAATTTCTAAATAAATAAATAAATATTTTATTTATTTTTCTAAAATAAACAATAAATTTATTTCATTCATTCATTGATTAATAACTAATTAATTATTGATTGAAATATTTTTTTGTTTATGAGTTAATTAGTTTACCTTTGCTAAATTCTTGAAATGTTATCTGTAATATTTTCTTCGTTGACTGCTTTCTGATTTCTTGCTTTCTCAGTTTATTCTTCTACTTCTTATATTTCTTTTTTAATCTGATCCAGTTTTTGTTTCTATTTCTTTAGCTTATTTTCTTCTGAGCTAATTTACAAATCTAAGGGATTCTTTTAAGTATTATACTAATTATTTATTTATTTATTTTATAAATTTACCATTAACTAAATATAAATTTTATCAAAATCATTTTTTTTACTTCTTTTTCAAGCTTTAATTTGTCTTACTAACCCTTGTCTAGGATTTCTTTCAGCTTTTTGTTTTCTTCCTCCAGCCTCTTTATTTCATCTTGTAATAGATTTTTTTGCATCTTAAAATCCTATGAGAGGAAAGCTCGTAGATACTTTTCGTCACATATATCACAAATTCGCACAAACTCTGATTTTTATCTTGGATTTGCTCTTTTCTTTGGAGAACACTCTTCACAAACAGTGCAGCCACAAAACTTGCTTTATAAAAATAATAAAATTAGCTTGAGAACATTATCTTATCTGTTTATTGATCATCAGAAATTGCTAATTTTATGTCTAAATAATTACCAAGTCTTCGCACTCTTCATCATGTTAAACTGCTTCTTGCAAACTATGCACTGGTTTGATTTCTAATAATTATTCTCATCACATAATTGCTAAAATATCTAGTCACCTATTTGTTAAATTCCAAACTTAAAAACAATCCAAAACTATTAACTCAATAAATAAATAAATTATTGATATAATTACTCTCTTCTCTATAATTATAAATGCCTGGATTTGAAGAGGAAATCCTGTTTACTTCAAAAATATGATCAACTATTTAATCAGAAAAAATAATTATTGATTAGAAAGATCTCATCACTGATTATTACCATAATCTTGAATCTTCTAATTATCTTAATCTCCCATTAATATATTCCTATTAAATTACTTCTTTACTTTATTTATTTATTTCTTTGTTTATTTTTTGATGATTTTCTTTAATGCTAATTGAAAATTTAATCAATTTTTTGATAAATGGATTGATTGATTGATTGATTAATCAAAATATTATTAAGAATTCTTTTTTATCTATCTATCTATTCATTCATTAATTATTTCTTCCTTTCATTTATTAATGTATTCAGTTCAATATTTTTGATATCCTTGTTGAAAAAACTAGTTTGTTTAAATTCATTTTCTTGTCTAAAAATAATCAATTTCTATCCACAACAAAAATTCATAAAAGAATTACTATTTTTGCTAATAAAAATAGCAAAAAAAGATAAATCTAATGCTTCTTTAAATTATTTTTAATTTTATTAAATATAACTAGAAAAAATAATAAGTTCAATTAATTTCAATAATAAAATAAAATCTACTTTTATATTTATAAATCCATCTAACTAAATACTTTTTTTTTGAATTTGAGGAAGGAATGAAAACTCTCTTTTAATAAAAATATAAAATTCTTTCTTGCTAATTTATAAAAATATATAAAAAATAGCAAGATTTTTAATTTAAATTCAAAATTAAATATGAGAAAATAAAAAATATTCTTTTAGAGTAGTAAATAGATATCAGCTACACATATGAGAGAATATAACATAATTTACATTTTTTCATCAAACAAAAATCAGCATATTTGACTCAGTTTCGTAAATGATATTTTCATGAAATAATTACTATTTTTCATTTAATCCATTAAAATATATCAGAAAATAAATTATATATATAAATATACAATCTTTAATAAAATAATGTTTATTTATAAATATTAATTTATTTTCGCTAATAAATAGATAAAGATGATTATTTTTTAAATTGCAAAGTGCTTTACAGATTATAGCAAATAAAATATGTGACTTATATGTTATTTCTAATTAACATTTATGTAAATTTATCTAACTAAATACTATATTATTTAATTGAAATCTTTTATATTAAATAATAATTTACTTATTTACTTTTAATCTTCATTTTGATTTTTTTACCAAAATTTAATTTAATCTTAAATAATAATTAAATAATTAAATAAAAAAATAAATCTTTATTGATAATAACATCATTTATAGCTGCAAATTGCTTGACAAATGCATTAGATAAATAATGATGTAATTAATTTACTGTTTGTATCAAAAATTTTAATATTAGGATATTAATTTCTTTTAATATCCCTATAAATTTTATGTTATAATTTAGATTTTATTTCAGATATATTTAATAAATATATAAAACAAACAAACTCATACTTAAAATTAATTTGTTATTTTGACATAAATATAGTTGAAAATAATGATATTTTATTAAATTAATTAATCAAAATTACAAATTAAAATTAATAACTCTCCATTACTTTTTTTTGAATCATTGTTTAGATTTAAGTCAGGATCCTTAGAAGAGTTAAATTACTTAAATCTTTTATTATTCAAGATATTCAAAAGCTTATTAGGATGTGGGACTGGTGACTTATTGCTAAACAAAACTCAAATAAATATTCTTCCAAAATTATGTATTATGGTAGATAAAGTTTTAATTTATATAAAGACTGTAGGGCCTCTTATAAAAATATAACCAAACTTTATATTTTCTATTAAGTTATAAAGAGAAAAACTCAAATAAATATTCTTCTAAAAGTATGTATTATTGTAGATAAAGTTTTAATTTACATAAAGATTGTTGGACCTCTTATAAAAATATAAAATCCTCAATAATTAATTAATTAGAGTTCGGAGCTTTTTATATAAAAAAAGCATAGCTTTCAATGACCATACCATCCATACCATTCAACCATTTTGGAAAGCAAAGCAATAAAATCTTGAAAAATCAGATTTTTAAAAAATATTTGAATAAAAAAACATTAAAACTCTGTTACAGGACAGATTTCTTAAAGAATGAATAGAGTAGTTAACTAAGATATGGATTACATAAATTCTAAATATATTAAGTTTACATTAAAAATTATTATTATTATTATAATAAAGACTATTTTTGGTTTATTTAAGATAAATATCAAATAATTAAATTAAGTATGGATAAGAAGATTAAGCTAAAAAGGGGAATATTTCCAAAATTAGACAAAAAAGAATCTTTATCTGATTTTATAGCACAAGAAGACTTGTCAGATTTAGCATAAGATAAAGAAGATCCATAGCAAGCTTTACAGTCATCATCTGTCCAAGTATTAGGAGGTCTTGAGCTTCCGCAAGAAGCAGAGGAAGCTACGCAGGCAGTTAAGTCAGCATTAGCATATATAGCAGGGATAGAATTAATAGTTTTTCCTGGACAAGATCTACAAAATTAATCAGAAGCCCCTTCTAATCCTGAATCTGTAGAATTTGGGCATGTTTAGATAGCACATACATCTTATGAAATCTGCTCCCAACTTAAACCTTATGGCTAAGTTGGAGGTTTAGGACATCTTAGAGTACACGTGTAAAAGTATTCAGATTCACATGTAATTTAGTTACCTTTAGCAGCGATGTAGGCTACTAAAAGCAAAAAAATCAATAATTTTAAAGTCATATTTTGCTTTTAATTGGTTGAATTTATTGTAAATTATTTAATTAAATTTTTTATGTATTTTTTTATTTTTAAGAAAGGTTTTTATATTGTGAAAGACAGACAGATAGATAGACATAAATTACCTTACCTAATTATTGATTGATTTGCTTAAAACTTTATTACAATTGAATAATATTGCTCAAACGAACGAGATAAAATTATAAATGTTTATTATAATTAGATAGAAAGTACAAATTTCTCACAAATTAAATTAAGTTAATAAATAAATAAATCCTTACATTTATTTATCTATTTTAAGCAAAATATTTAATTTTCAAAAAAATATTTACTCTATTTCATTCATTCATGAATTTAAACTTACGCGATTTCCATTAAATTATTTGTTTTGAAAAAAATAAATCAATAAACAATAATATGAGCGACAATCTATTTTATATTGATAAGCATTGCAGCATATTGACAAGAATTGATTATAAATAAAAATAAAAATGAATGTCAGTCAGCGCATACCATTAAATACGATATATTTTTAAAATTATCCAAATAATTAATTAATTCGCTTTAAAAAGAAGATAGATCATCAACCAAGAATTTATTTTTAAATATTTAAAAAATAAAATAAAATATATTAAAATGGAAAATTATATTTTAAAGTTATTCTAAAAATAAGTAAGAAAGTTGTTTATTTTTTATGTATTAATTAATTAATACCTTTATTTTAGATTAATAAATAAGTTTATTTTAGACTTTTTTAATTATATGTATGTATGTACCTTTCATGTAAAGACTTGATAGCATTTTTATCAGGTGATTGATTATTAATAACAAAATAAAAACAAAGTAAATAATTAATTCAGTTTACAGAAATGTAAATAGCGATATTTGCATTCAAAAAAATTTACCCTCTTTATAATAAATTAATGAGCTAGCTAAATTTGATTAATGAATGAATGAATTATTAATAAGCATTCTATATTTAGTTTCTTTTAATTAAAGTAGATAGTTTGTTTTACATAATTTATTTGTATGTTAAACTTTAATTACTTCTAATATAAAGTAGACACAAAAAAAAAAAAGCAAATCTAATTTACATAATTTAGCATGAATGTTCTCCCAGTTAATATTAATTGTTACTAACATTTGAAAGGATAATTATCTTTTTTAATTTGTATGACATATATAAATATATTAAAGCATTTGAATTTTTCAAACATTTTAAACTTCAAAAAAATTATTTTATTTTATTTAAAAAATCATTTCAAAATTTTGCAATTATTTTTCGAAAAAAAAAAATTTAATTTGTTTATAAAATAAATTTTGAAGTCATAGAAAAACAAACAAATAAATAAAAATATTTTTTGATACTAAAAATTAAAGAAATTAGAATTTCATTTCTTGTTATTTGATAAATATTATTTGAGAATATATTGCCTTATGTGTCTATTTTTTGATAATAGATGAATTGGGATAATGGAAAAGATCTACCTTTAATTAAAGATTTTACTCTTAATTTGCTGAATTAAAGGAATTGAGACAAATAAGCAGATACTAATTAGAATAGAGCAAATTGATATGCAAATTGCTATCCTTATTACACTTAGTGTTTATGAATGCGATTGCGTCCCATTTATTAATAAATCATTAAGCTCTCTCATAATTATTTTCATGTAATCCATAATTAATTATACTTAGTACATATCTTGGTTCACAGAATGTTTGTATGGCAACTATATGTTAACATTAGCTATAGACTAAGCGTATGTAATCATGTGGGTTATTAAATGATTAATATTGATATTCATGCCTTCATTTATTTGGCCATTCATTGAAAGGTTGCATTCAGTTTGATTGACATTTTAAGGATTTTTTTTGTATAATTAGCTACAAATATCAGTGTTTTTAGAGAAGTATTAATCAAACTGGGTTTAGTAAGAAGCTGGTAAAATATTATAGTTATTATAATGAGTATAAGTAAAGTTGTCCATTAAATCATACATTGAATTTATATTTCGTTAGAAATATACGATTGGTTCATAAACTTATCTTACTCCAACATAATTGTTTGCTTGAGTTTGGCTTTTTAAGCAATTAAATAACAGCATGAAATCTGGCTCTAGCTTAACACTGTATGTTAATTCTAGATAATAGTTTTACAGCTAATTAATGAAATTCTAAGTGAGGTTAGTGTCTACTATCATGTAAACTGAAAAGAAAATTAAAGAAAAAAAGAATGGCACAAGCAATTTCATATTCAATATGCTGTATTTAACAGGTCTTATATTCTAGCTAGTAATCCCTCTTAGACTGAATACTACTTGTTCGGTATTAGAATTATCTTAGTTTTATGCGCTATTGAGATTCTTTTACAATTTAATAGTAGTTTGTGTTTATAAATTTTTCCCTCCTCTCTAAGCGTTTTATGGTGACTTAGTATCTTAAATGTCTTAATTATCAATATTGACATGATCATTATGATCCTTTTTAATTTTATTTTTTTAATCAGTATTTTTTTATTCCTGAACTTCATTAGACTAATTTTCCTCCTCTTCCTATATAAGAGTACTGGTTAAAAATTACTCATATACTTTAATTTAGTTTCTAATCTATGAAAGAGGAATTGTTGTTAAAATAGAAGGAATTTCATAGAAGCAAAACAGAGTCTTCAAATAAAGAATAAACACCAATATCAGATATCCTAAAATAAACAATAGACCAATATAAAGAATATCTTGCGTATAAGTCTACATGGAATTTAGATAAGTAAAGATCTCTTATTCTTAAAAATCTCTATATTGAATTATTTAATTCAATAATTAGTTCGAGAAATTTTCAACATTTATATAAATATCGTTATTGTGATAATCAAACTATCCCAAAGGTACTCTCTATTTATATATTAGAATAAAATTTTATATTAATTAAACTTAACTAGCAAGCAATTCATTTCAAAAATATTTTCAATTTCCAACTTTAAAAACAAGCAAGCAAGCAAGCAAACAAGCAAACTACTAAATAATATTATTTATTTATTTTTTTTATTTATTTGCTTTTTTATCTGCTTAATAATTTATTTTCTGTAAATATTTATTTATTTAATTGTTTGCTTGCTTGATTAAAATATTGCTTTCTAGCTTGTAATAATAAATAAATGATAAAAAATACCTTGAAATGGTAAACTTTGGCTAAAACCTATTGAGATGCCTAGTATAGATTATTTGGGTAAACAGTTGTCTGACGATGAATGAAATGAATTAATATCTTAATATTTCTATTATTGATAAAGATGTCCTGCATTTGTTGAGTGACACCAACTTTATTTAAATAGAGTTTTGTAAGTATTTCGTCTAGTCCAAACTAATACATCGTTATTAGCTCAAGATACTTTTAAAAGTAAAATTCTGCAGTTGAATAATCTAAGTTGTCAAAATTGTAATAGACTCCCTTATCAATAGCAAACATATTAAATACTCCTTCTATAATGTGCTAAGTATTCGCATAGAACAAATGAGTAACATTGTACATCTAAAATCTTGTTATTGTATCATTACATTGCTACTGATAGAGGACAAGTGATACACTAATATAGACGATTTCAAAAACCAAAAACAATAAAGAAAATAACTTTTTGCAAGTAAAAAAGCTGCTGTTGTAATTGAAGTTACTATCTTTCATGAAGGATTTAATATTTTTTTTTGATAAAATAATCTATTTTTTTTAAATAAATAAATTAAAATCGATTTTCAATTTAAAATTTTTAGAAAGCTCAAATTTATTTCAAATATGTTTTATTTTTTTTTAATTAAAAAAAGACTTATTGTTGAAGATAATCAAAAATATTTATTAAATTTTGATTAACTTAAGTAAATTTTGTTGTCGCTCCATAAGTTTTATTAAAGGAAACGTCTAAGTTTATCTTATTTTTTTGTTTAATTTGCTTTGATCTTAAATAGACTATTAAATATTATTAAATACATCAAAATATTTATCCTTAGTTTGAGTAATTGCTTATTCTCAAAAAAAAAAATTTTTTAGGATTTAAAAACTGGAACAGTTTTTAATTTTTCCTTAACGATTTAATTTTAATTAATGATCAATTAATAAATTAATTTTATCATAATTAATTTATTATTTTCTAAAATAGGATTAAAAAATATCAAGAGACTTTAGCTCCTAACTAACTAAGAAATTAGTAAATAATTTAAATTTGTTTCTAAATAAATAAAAAAATAAAATTGATAAAACATATTTCAAAAATCAAAATGTTTTTTTTTGTCAAAAATAAATAAATAAATTAATTAATTTACCTCATCCAATTCTTTTTAATACTCTCCTTCAAAGCTTTGTTCTTCTTACAAGATTTATTAATTATTTTCAAGATTTTAATTAGAGCTTTCGCTATTTTAATCTTCATTCTCATTTAACAATTTTAGATCAATTAGTTTATTATTTTCTAATCTTAATGTTTTAATACTTTCACCATAGTCTTTTTAAACTTTTTAATGTGATGATTCATTTTCTACATCAGCTTTATCTTACACTTATAAACTTTATAAAATCAGATATTCTACCTTATTCAAATATTCTTCTTACGCTCTCTCAATTTCGTATGGTTTTACATAAACAGACGGAAGAATATTTTCACCATTTTTGTCTGTTTCTTTTGACTTCTTTTGTGATTTTGAGGAAAGTTTACCTTTGTTGTTGCTCTTATCGTACTGCATCTTTATCAAATTTTCTAAAATATTCTACACTTCGTTGTCAACTTAATGAGGTTTTTATTTTGCACTTTTGTTATTATCTAAAATATCTTTCACTCTTTCTTCATTACTCCTTACAAAAGTATAAATAAAAGGGTACAATTATTGCTTAATAAAATTTTTTTCACTCGAATTATTTGATACGGATGATTGCTTTTTTGATGTAGGCGATGCGTAGCTAAAAATAGATTTTTATTGTTTTTTAAAGTTAGTATCAGACTCAAGTTCTTCTTAGTTGTTCAGCTTTGATACAGCAATTATCACCCCTTAGTAAGTGTTTGTTCTTATATCATAGAATATTTCTAATTAATTAAGCTTCTTTTAAGCTGTAGATGATAAATTTGAAGATAATGGTGGTGGCGCTTAGTTGTTAACTGATTCAGAATTATTTTACAAAAATGAAAAATCGTTTTTAAACGCATTTTGTTTTTAAGTATCATTATTATCTTGTTGATATTCAGAGAAGATATTTTTATCTTTTAATGATGTAGCTGTCTTTTGATGTTTTGACTATTTTAAAGTGTTTGTATTTTCAGTTTAAGTTTAGTTCTTTCTATAAATTGTAGGTAAACTTTTCAGATCAGACTTAGTTAGTTTTATCTTAATTATATAACCTTAAGATCCTAAGTTCATAAATCTAATTTGTTGAACAAATATCTTCACTTTAGTCTCTTTCATCATTTTTAGCTAATATGTTTTTATTATCAGCTCCTTTCCTTGTTTTTCTTGAAAGTCAAGGATGTATTCCCAAAAGTTAGGAATTATTTTCTCAATAAACATGCCTTGCTTTACCTTTTTCATATCTATGTTGAACATAGATATCACACTAGGAGAAATAGTATCTATTTGCCCATTCACATTTGCGATGATAAATGAAGGATAATCGTAAAGTAAATTTTAAGCCACTATCTAAGCTTAAAACAAAAGTCCTTAAGTATGTGAAGGAATAATTTTAATATTCAACTTAATAGGAAGAGAGTAATCTGATCTACTCTTTATAAATAGCTCTCTCTATTACCCTTTATTAAATTAAATATTTTGTAAATATAAATAAATAATATCTCTTTTAAAATAATTATATCAATAGACCTAATCATATAAATTCTATTTCTATTAATCAATATTTTTAATTTTGAATCTATTTAAAAAATTAGTAAAATACTTTTTAAAATATTTTAAATTCTATCAATTTTTTTTTAAATATTTTTCAATAAGTAGCTTTTTTTAAATTCAATAATTTCATTCAATTATTTCAAAAAACTCTGATTAGATTTAGAAAAATTTTAATTAAACTTAAACTAATTCAATCAAGTCTTATTTATTTATTTATTTATTTATTTATAAATTTATTTACAAATTTATTGATTTATTTCTAATTTAAATATTTATTTATTTACCTATAATTTTTTTTTGTCCTGAAGCAAGATATTAGTCAATAAACTGGTTGTGGTATTATTGCCAAATGTTAGGAATTAAGATAGAGACATTTTTGGATAAAACTTAAGATTTAAGAAATCCGATAGTTTTTAATAACTCAAGATTGACTTCTATTATGTTAGCAAAATTTTCTTCTTATGAACTGATGACTAAAATACCTTGAGTGTAGGTGTCTTCCTCTTTTAGATTACCTTCATCATCTCCACCTATTTATTCATTTTAATCAATTGTTTACTTTTATAGTACTTCAAAATGTTCTTTGTCTTCTAAGATATGTAATGAAAAAGCTTGATAACAACGAAAGGCTGATTAATTTAAGCTTCTTTATTAACTTAAATGATCAAACTAGCTCTGTATATTTGATATTTATTCAATAAGCTGATATCCTTTATTTAATAAGTTATCAGCCTAAGGAGATGGTTCTAGCAACTCTTACCAGAATTGAAGGAAATTTTACATTGTAGTGCTTAAAATCTTTTTAAACTTACTGGAATATTCATCAATTGTGAACTCAGAAGAGAAGTCTAATTCTATTTAAAAAATAAATTATTTTCATTAATATGTTTGTTTTTAAAAATTAAATTAAGATATTTATTTATTAATTACTTTTATAGTCTTTGTGATTTTGTAATTACATAATGAGTCTCTTTAATCTATATACTATGAATTACTCTTCTAATGAAGGTTAATTAAGAAGTAGGAAAGAAATCTAAATGAGGGATTGGTCTTTATTTTAAATGGTTTCAAGTAAGAAAAGAGCATACAGAAGTCTAATTTAATTAGATCCTCCAAACTTCAAGATGTTATTATTAAATATTGTGTAAATCACAAAAATACTCATTATTAGGTCTTCATTTGTTGTTTAATTAACCAGCATCCTGTTAAATTTTTTGATACGGATAGCATTTGATCTCGAAGGGCAGTTTGGTAGATTACAGTCATTTCTGTGTCTATTTAAGAAACCATCTACTTTTAGAGAATATTAATCGTATTTCGAGATTGCGTAACAGAGGACTCTCAATTACTTAATTGCTTCTTATACATATCTATAATTGGAAGAATTAGCTGCGCAAATATCATTGTTTACTGGCTCATAATTGAAATTATAGATAGTCAAAAATATAATTCCAACAACCCAAAAAAAAACAACAACAGTGCTATCTGGAAAGAAATAGTTGTAAGCTCCAATTAAAGATGTCCAAAATATGATCATAGCTTGTTCTAATTTCAAGAAAGAGAATAGCTTTAAGTTATAGATCATATTATCATTCAATAATTTAAGCAAATTAAACCACCAGACAATAGATAATATAACTTTAATTACTTGATACCTATCCTCAAAAAAAAAGGCTATAAGAATACAAAAATTAGAGACAAAATATTAAAGATTGAGCTCATATACTCCGCTTATTTTTGAATTTTTGTAGGTGCAATCAAGTCTTGTGTCGAAATACATCTTATTGATGAAAATACTAAAACCATGAAGCAGAACCATGCAGATTATTGAGAGAGTAAAATTAGGAATTTGAATCGGGGCGAAGCATTCATTCTTTGTGAGAGTATTGTAGTAAGTATTTTATGATTATGTTGCTGAATATTGATTATTTGTATTTTTTTCGCATCTAAAAGTGGAGCAAAAAAGCTAGAAGAAAGGAATGTAGAGAACTTATGTCATCGCATTCACTATAAAGTCCATTAAAGAAAATATAATCTTATGAGAAGATTTTTATTTTTCGTTTATTCGAGTATTTTATTCAATCATAATTGAAGTTGATACAAAACTCATGACTATCACCAAAACGAAAGCTGAGCAGAAGTAGAGCAAAATTTAAAACTATGATGTATTGCTGTTATTATTTGTATAAAAAGGAACAAATAGAAACATTTACATAAAATCCAGGATGCTACTGGTTACTTAAGAGTTGCGCATCCAAGGTTAGTCGATCAATCCTATTATCTGAAAAGTTTGTATTATTAAAAATGACAACTCTAAAACCATAGAATTGTGATAAAAATCAATCATCTTATCCATCACATAAAAAACCTTGAATTTAAATTTTTGAGAACCCTCTTCTGACTCTTCAAAATTATCTAAGTCGTTTTTAACCTCCATCTATCTATCTATTACTAAAATTAACTGCTATCCTAATTATTTATTTGTTTGTTTGTTTGCTTATATATTAAACTAATATTAATTAATTACTTCTACTTACTAATTTCAATATGTTTTTGCTTTAATAAAATCTATATATTAACCTATTCAAAAATAAAGAAATAATTCAAAAAAAAATAACGAGTTAATTAACTAAAATGACTTAATGTTTGTTATTGATCTGAATTTTTAAACAGAAAAATTTTTTTTCTGCTCAACTAATCAACTAATTTTTTCATTTAAATGAATAAATAACTATCCATTCAAATTTTTATTATTTATTTTTTATCTAAAATTTCAAACAAGTTCATTCAAATTTCAAACTTTTTTATCAATTAATTTATTTGTTGATAAGAATCTTTAAGGATTTATTTGATGCTTTTCAAATCTAAAATTAAACATTTATTTTTTAGTAAATACAATTTATTTAACATATATTCATTAGATTATTATATTTGCTTAAATTATCATTCAAATTCAGTAAATGAAAAATAAAAAGAGGTATTTATTGTGTTGTTTATTAATTTACATTTTAAATTAATTTTAATAGATAATTTTTTAATAAAAAAAAGAATTTATTTTAATTTTGAAAAAATTATTTTTAATCAAGATTCTCTCTCTAATTTTATATTGTAAGTAATTACTAAATTGATTCTAAAATATTTTATACTTTTTGATAATTTTTTATAAAACACAATTTATTTCTATAAGTATATTTCAATAAAATATTTATTTAAAAGAAAAAAAAATTCAATTTGCAAATAAAATATTGAATCATAAAATTAATCTTATTTTGAATAACAAACTCAAAGTTTAATAAATATGCTAAAAACAAGAACTTTTAATTCAAATAAAAGCTATAATATTTGTTTCAAATCATCAAATATAATATTCTATTTTTCACTTAAAATACAACTAATCTTTTAAACTTTCTAGCTTGTTATCTGAACAATTTTTTTTTTGCTTTTGAATTTAAATTAAGATTTGATTAAATTTTTACAAACTTTAATTTTTATTAAACAGAAATTTTGCTTATTAAAGCTTATAAATCACGAAAAACCAAATCATTCTATTTCGAAATCAATAACTATAGCTTCTCTAGATTATTTAGTTAGCTTATTTAATTTCCAAATGTAAAAACTTGTTATATTATTTTAACCAAGTATATTTAAACACAGATACTTTAAATTCTATAATTTAGATATACCCTTTGCAATATTAATAACTCAAGATCCTCTTGAATTATATTCAAAGTTAATTTTTAAATCGTCAATAAATTACAAATTTTATATCTAATCTGCTAATTTAATAAATGTATTTAAAAATCATATTACCTTTTATTCTAAAAACATTTATTGCAAGTACTATTAACAAAAATGCCTACACTTTGTATTGATTAATTTGGAAATATTATGATTTGTTTTTATTATACTGAAAAGTGGAGTAATGGGGGGAATTGAGGCAAAAAATTTAATATTTACAAAAGCATAATATATTGCTAATTTGAAAATTAAAAAATTAATTATTTAAAATATCTCTTATTTAAGCTCACCTCTAATATAAGATAAACTTTTAATAAGATAAGTATTTTTAAAAAATTTTGTAGATTTTACTTATATTAAATTAGAAGGGGTACGAATTAAATAAATATTCATTGGTTTAGATAGACTATCCAAAATTAAAAAGGCATTTAACTCTATTTCTTGTTCAAAAACTTTCTCCTAATTTTCTACTTCAGTCTCTAAAAGATGCTAATAATAAAGAGGATAAGTAACACAAATATAAAATTTTATGAATTCATACTTATCAAATTTCATTCATATTAATTAGTTTATTGATTATCATTAATTTATTAATTAATAGATAAATTTATTTGCATTTTCAGAAAATCTTATATTAAATAAAGAAAAATATAATGAGATTATTATTTTAATTTTTTTATTTTTAACCATTTAGTTAATTACATAAAGAAAGTAACAAAGTTAGCTTGCTACATTTAATTTAAATTACTCTATTACAAAATATTAAATACATAAAAATTAATTTGTTTATTTCTTTTTCATAACTTCATGCGTAAGTTTCAAATCTCTATATGTTTAATAACTAGCCTCTTTGATTTAAGAAAGGTGCTCATTAGTGTCAATTTATGCGAACTTAAGATTTTTTTATAACTTATTAATTAATATAATTAGGAAATAAAAAATTAATATCAAAAAACTTTAAATTAAAATAAATAAATAAATAAAATTAATTACAATAAAAATAAAAAAAACAAATTAATCAATAGAAGCTAATAAGTAAACTAAAAGAGTTAGATATATTGTTTAAATTTATTTTTGTACTTAAAATTATCACAATTTAAAATAAATAAGCTATTTTTACCCTAAACAAAGTGTCAAAATTGAGAGATTAGTGCAATTTGCTATAGCCGAACTTATATCTGATATTCCTTTTGTGCCAATATAATTACCACTTTTTAAATTTTATAGAAAAATATTATTAATTTGTTAGAAGGAAAAAATGAAAAAATAGATATGAAATAATGAGAACTGAATTTTTAATTAAAGATAGTAATATTTGAAAATCAAATATGAAAGAAACTAACAAAAATGGGAGAACAACAATCAAAAAGCTAATAAAAAATTATTATTAAAAAAAGTTTTATTATTTTTTATTTATTTTTATATTAAAGATGCCCCATACTAAAAATAAAAAATTGTTTTACTCGAGATAAAGTGTTAAATTTGATAGTTTAGAGATTTTTACTAAACCAGAGCCAAAGATTAACGCTCCTATTTCACCAATTTAATTTTGACTTGTTAGATATGAAAGAAATATTTTTAGTTAGTAAGAACATGAAAATTAATTAAAAAAATAGAAATTCTTATCAAAACAAAAGTTGAAAATTTAAAAATTAAGGAAAAAAAACAAAATTAAAATAAAAAATATATGAATTAAAAGAATTTTATGACTTTAAATGAACTTTTATAATAAGAAATATCACAATCTAATACAACTAAACTGTTTTTACCCTAAATCAAGTTTCAAATTTGAGAGATTACGGCAGTATGCTAAAGCAAAACCTAATTTTGATGCACCTTCAGCACAAATTTAATTACCACTTTTAAATATTGAAGAAAATTTCATTAGTTATGAGAAAAAACGACTATAAAAAAATTCGAAATTATGATTAGAAATTAATTTAAAACAAAACAAAATGTTAAAAAATTTTAAATGAGTGAATTAAGAGAAAAAAAAAAAAATCAAATACCATTAAATAAAATTAATTTATTACATTTTATTTTTTTAAATTAATGTTTTATTATTAAAGAAATAATAATCTAAAACAAAAAAACTGTTTTTAAATAAAATAAAATGTTAAATTTTCACAAATTAATTCAGTTTTTTGAAGAAAATACAATAAGTTAGCTGAAAGGAAAAAATTGTAAGAAATTAATTAGTTATTAAAGCAAAATTTCAAAATTAAAGAATAACTAAAATAATAATAATAATAAGAAGAAGACGAGTAAGAATTAAAAGAAAAAAAATAAATTAAAAAGCTAATATATAAATTATTAAAAATGTTTTTATTGTTTTAAGTTCATTTTTTATTGAAAATATTACTAACCAACAGAAATTTCTAAGTTTGAGAGATTAGTGCAATTTGTCAAAGCAAAACTTAAGTTTGATATACCAATTGAACCAATTTAACAACCACTTTTTAAATATTATATAAAATATAATTAGTTAATTAGCTATTAAAAAAGAAAAAATAAAGTAATAAATATTAAAAAAAAATAAGAAATTAAGGTATTTTAGACTTCTTTGCATAAGTGATATTTATTTATATATTGTATTATTTTGAAAGATATTGAATTATAAAAGCAATAAATATATTATTATATTCAAGCTTATTTACTGTAAAAAAAATTTTTTTACTCTCAAAATTTGAAAAAAGGTTTCTGTATTTTGATTAATTTTTGTAAAATATAAGAAATCAAATATAAACAAAATAATTAAGATTTAGAAAAAAAAAATGTTCATTAGTAATGTAAAAATTATTTGAAATATCACAAATCATGATATCATGATCTGTGATATTTCAAACGCAGGAACAGCTATATATAAAGATATTTTTTTACTAGAAATTAAGTATTAAGCTTTTGAGATTAGTGCAACATGCTAAACCAGAGCTTAATCCGGATGCACCATCATCACAAATTTGATTTTCGCTTTTTAAAAATTGAAAAAATAATCACCCATCATTTGAAAAAATAAGAAATTAATCTGAAATAAAAGCAAAAGTTAAAATTAAAAAATCAGTTAATTAGTTAGCTTGTTAAATTAAAAGAAAAAAGAAGAATAAGAATAAAAAAGGAAATAAATATTATATAAAAAGCTAATAAATCAATTAGTAAATAGAAAAAAAAATATATAAAATCATAATACATAATAAATAAACTGATTTTACCCAAAATTAAGTGTTAAAATTGATAGATTAGTGCACTTTGCTAAAACTTAACCTAAGTATGTTGTATCTATTGCTCTAATTTCGTTACGCCTTTTTAAAGTTCAAAGAATTATAAGGAGTTAGTTAATGCAAAAATGAAATTATCACAAGTTAAAAATATAAAAATAAATTAAATTAATAAAAAAACTAAATATTAATTTAAAAGCAAGCAAGAAAGCAAACTATTTAAAAAATTAGTAGTTTTATTTCTTTTAATTCATAATTTTATTTAGAAATATACGTTTAAAAATAAATAAACTTATTTTACCTAAGATTAAGTGACAAATTAGAGAGATTAGTGCACTTTGATAGAGTAGAATCTAAGCCGGATAAATTAATTTTATCAATGAAATTGTAGCTTTTTAAATATTAAAGAAAATTTAATTATAAAGAAAGTAAGAATAAATGAAGAAAAATATCAAAAAAATAGAAATTAATTTATTATTAAAGAAAAAGCAGAAAAATAAAAATGAGTTAAAGTGGGTAGGGATGAATTTTTATTATCAAAATTTTAAACAGCAAATAATCAAAAATATTGATCTGCTGCGTCTTTAAATTATATTATAATATATTAGATTATTAAATGATTAAATTAAAATGCATTTTATTATTTGGATAGGTTATGCTAATTATTCCATAATTGAAATTCATATACATATTATGGGTTAAAAAAATAGATTAAATTTAGTTAATTAATTTTTGAAAAATTTATGCAATTTTTTCATTTTATGTTTGTTTTTTTTTTTTAAATCAAAAAATCACCCATCCTCCTCCTCACAAAGAATTATGTTATGAGGAAAAAAATATTCAAAATAAAAAATAAACTAATTAAATGAAAAGCTAATAAATAAATTAAAAGATTTTATTTTTAAAAATTGATAATTATTACCTAACATTAAGTACAAAAAATGAAAGATTAGCACAATTTGCTAAAACATGACCTAATCCTGATACAAACTTTGAACTAATTTTATTTCTTCTATTTGAATATCAAAATAAAATAGAATTAATTAGTAATTTACAAAAAAAAAATATTAAATAATGACAAATTAACAATAAATTAATCATTTAAATATAAGTTAAATTAACAAAAAAATTAGAATCTGAATTAAAAGCAAATAAAAAAATTAACAAATAAAAATATTTTTTGTCTTAGATTAATTTTATTAAAAAATAAATTCACCAAAAATAAATATATAATTTTTACTAAAGTCCGAGCGTTAAACTTGAGAGATTAGAGCAGCTTAATAGAGCCTAACTTAAGCATAATGCTCCTTTATCACCAATTTTATTATCACTTAAAAGTTGAAGATAATATAATTAATTAATTAGTTAGTTAGTTGGTTCTAAGAAAAATGAAATATAATAAACTAATTTATAATCTGAAAGTTTAAAATAAAAGATTGAGTAAAATTAAGAACAGAAACAAAAATTTAGATATAATTTTATTGCTTATTATTAAAAAATATCACAATCCAAAACAAACAAGCTGTTTTTACTTAAGATTAAGTACCAATTCTGAGAGATTAATATACTTTGCTAAAACAGAACCTAACTCTGTTGCTCCATTTGCATCAATTTAATTATCACTTTTTAAATATTAAAGAAAATATAATAAATTAATTAGTTAGACAGTAAGGAAAAATAAACAAGAAATAATAAAAAATTAATTAGTAGAAAATATTAAGATTGAAAATTATAAAATAAATTAAATTTATGGTAAAAAAGCCTAAAATGTAAATTATTAAATAAAAAATATTTTATTGTTTCAAATAAAATAGATATAAATAATTATCGAACAAAAATAATTTTTTTTACCTGAGACAAAGTTTCAAATTTGAGAGATTAACGAACTTTTATAAAGCATTACTTATTCCTTTTATAAACTTTGCACCAATTCTATTGTCACTTTTAGAATATTCAACAATAAATAATTATGGTAAAATCTCTAATTCAAAATGATTTTAAAATAAAGATAATTTATTTTAATTTAAGGATAAATTTAAAAAATAAAATCAAAATAGTGATTCTAAAAGTACCCCTCATCAAGAAAAAGCAAATGAAATTTAAAAAGTAAATAAAAATAATCAATAAATAAATAATTTGATTATACAAATTTTATTACCCAAGACCAAGTGTTAAATTTGAGAGATTAGTGCGATTTATCTAAGTAGAATTACTTTTTCTGTATTAAGATATAATTGTAATGAAAAATATAAATAATAAGATATTAATGAATTATCACATAAAATGTTGAAAATTAAAAAATAACCAAATTTAAAGAAAATTATTAGAATTAAAAAGCAAATAAATATATTTTAAGCTTTTAAATAAATAAACTAAAATAATTTTATTGTTTTAAATTTATTTTTAAAAGAAGAAATACTGCAATCCAAGGAGAGTAAAGCATTTTCCTAAAGCAGAAAATAAATCTCGAAAAACAATCTCATCACTTATTATATTTTGGCTTTTAATATTCGAGAAAAAATTATTAGTTTGATAAAAAAAATGAAGAAATATAAAATAATTGGAATTTATTTATAATCAATAAAAAAATTAAAAAATGATTAAAATTAAGAGATTAAAAGCATAAATACTATTAAAAATCTAATAAATCAATTAAGAATTAATTTTTTATGTACATTTTTATATGAAAAATATAATAATATTAAATTTATAAACTGCTTTTTACTTAAGATAAAGTGTCAAATTGGAGAGATTTGTGCAATTTACTAAAGCATAAACAATGTCTGATGCTTATTTTCCCCTAATTTCATTATGACTTTTTAAATATTATGAAAATTTAATTAATAAATTCATTATTTTTTTGAAAAATATGATGAAAATATATGAAATAAAATAATAAGAAATTAATTAATTAACATTGCAAAAAGATGAAATTAAAAAAATAAGGTAAATTAAACAAATTTATCAGAATTAATAATCATTAAGATCAAATAAACAACTTAAAATATATTAATTAAAGAAATTTTATTGTTTTAAATTCATATTTATATTTAGAAATATCACAATCAAGAACAAATAAGCTGATTTTACTCGAATTTAAGATTCAAATTTTAGAGATTAGTGCATTTTACTAAAGCTTAGGCTATCTCTGATGCACCCTTTTCATTAATTTAATTATTCCTTTTTAAATATTGATGAAAATATTATAAATTATTAACTTAGAAGGGTAAAATGAAGAAAAAATATGAAAAAATAAGAAATTGAAAAATTCAATAAGCAAAATTGAAAGATTAAAAATAAGTTAAATTAAAATAAGATAATAAGAATTAAAAAGTAAATACACAAATTAAAAGCTTATAGATAGATATATAATTAAAAAGAATAAATTGCTAATTTTAATAGTTAAAAATATTGCATTTCTAAACATATTAATTCATTTTACATAAGGTTAAGTGTCAAATTTGCGAGGTTAGTGCAATTCTTTAAAGCAGAAGCTAATGCCAATGTACCTGTATCTCCAATTTAATTAATTCTTTTTAAATATTAAACAAAAAATAAAAAATAAATAAATTAATTAATTAGTTAGTTAGTTAGTTAGTTAGTAAAAAATGAATAAATAATAAGAAATTATTGGAGATAAAGATTAGAGGCTGCATAATGCGCACAAATATTTTTTTTGAACCATAATTTATTTAGGTTTGCATGTAGTTATTAAACTACACAATTAATCTATGACCAAACATTCTTTACTTATTTTTTTGCTTATTCAAGTAATAGGGGAAAAGTTTAATTCTGGAACTGAACACAATTTTTAATAAGAGAGCAAAGAAATAAAAATTATTCAGATAAAAAAAACTAGCAATTAAATAATTAATATCAATCTTTATAAATCTAAAATTTTTCATTTTGATGTAATATTTGTACTCCTTTTACAAATATTTGTATGGAATTTGAATTAATAACTTAAATTCGTCACTAAAAAAATTTTGTTTAACTATAATGAAAAACAAACATCATCCTCCTTAATTTTTATATTTTACGGTGTTTATAGCAAAGGTAGAAAATAAAAAAATGAGTTTGATTAAGACTAAAAAATAAATAAATCAAAAATAAAGTTTATAATTTTATAATTTATTTATTTTTATTTTAGAAAAGAGAAAATATACTATTTTTACCCGAATTCAAGATCCAAATTTTTGAGATTTGTACACTTTGCTAAGCCAAAAGCAAAATCTGCTGCACTATTTGCATCAATACGATTCCAACTTTTTAAATATGAAAATATTATTAAATAATTAGCTAGAGAATGTAATTATAAAATACAAAGAAAAATTTTTTTAAAAAAAGCATAAAACACAACTAGGATCAATAAGCAAATAGAATAAATTAATTTATATTTTTTATGGAAGTTTTAAATTTGATTTTTAAATAAATTGCCATATTCCCATACCAAAATAATAGGTGATTATATAAAAAAAAATAAAGCTGTTTTTACTTAAATTTAAGTGTCAATTGTGAGAGATTAGTGCAGCCTGCTAAAGCTGAATCTAAACATGCACCGTCATAATTGTTACTTTATAAATATTGAAGAAAATTTAATTATTTAGTTTGAAGAAAAAAAACGAAGAAAATATAAAATAGTGAAAATCGAAAATTAAAAAATTATTTAAATATAAAAAAAAACTCAATCCTAGTAAAAAAGCAAATAAATCAAATAAAAATTAATGAATAAACTAATTTAAAGAGGTTTATAGTATTAAAATCATTTTGAAATTAAAATATTGAAATCAAAAACAAATAAACTGTTTTTACCAAAGGTTAAGTGTCAAGCTTGATAGTTTAGTGCATTTTGCCAAACCAAAACCTAATTTTGTTGCACCGATTGCACCGATATGATTACTGCTTTTTAAGTATTGAAGAAAATAAATTTTATTTGATAAAAAAGATATTAAAAATAAAAATCTAAGCAGTAATTTAAGCAAAAATAGAATAACACAAAAAGGGCTAAAAAAAATTAATAAAAAAATAGAATCAGAATTAAAAACAAACAAATTAAATAAAGAGCTCATAAATAAATAAATAAATTATGACAAAGCAAATAATTATTTTTACCCAAGATTAATTGTCAAATTTGAGAGATTAGCACAATTTGCTAAATTAAAACCTAATCCTGATGCACCTTCGTCATCAATAGTATTTAACGTAAGATCAAGTGTCAAATTTGAGAGATTAGTGCACTTTGCCAAAGCAGAACTTAATTCTTACAATTCTTAATTTGAATTTATTATATCACTTTATTATTATTTTGAAGAAAATTTTATTAATTATTAAGTTTGAAGAAGAAAAAAATATGAAACAATAAGAAATTAATGAAATAATTAAAAATTAAACAAAGCAAAAGTAGAAAATTAAATATTATTTCAAAAATAAAAAACATTTTTGCATGAATGCAAATGTGATTAATTATTTGAAAAAAAATATTTTAAGTAAATTTATAAATAGAAATGAAATAAATAAGATTAATTAATTTTAATAAATTTAAATTTACTAAAGATTAATGCGGAGAGTTTAATGAGATTAAAGCGAAGAGATTAAGAACTTTTATTATTCATAAAAATAATTGTAAAGAATATTAATTTTTCAAAAAAATAATTACAGGTTGAAGACTAGAATAGTAATTATACTATTATATCATATTTTTTCTCAATAATATCGAATATCAAATTTACTAAATTTATTTAATTAATTAATTAAAAATTCTTTATTTATTTTTAACAAGACTTTGTAAGGCTTTAAATAATAGGATTTGATACAATAAATAGGACAAATATAGTTTTTTTTGTATTCTTAAAAGAAGCTCTTCTATTTGTTTTGAAAGTTATTAATAATTCTATAAAAAATGAGTGGATTTACTAGAATTTATAAATCTTAAAGTTTCATATAGGTTATGAATCAATCATTTTTTTCTATTTATACTTAAATATCAATATAAAAATTAAATTTTTTTGAAGTTTCTAAAAATTATTTATTTAAAATAAAATTTTTGCGAAATCAATAGTTTAATATTATATTTAAAATTAAAATAATAAGAATTTTATGCAATTATTTCATTAATTGATAAGATAGATAAGATGGAAAAATTTTTAGCTAAAAAAAAAATTAGATTAAATTTTGAAAATTTTGTTAATTTGAAAATAAATTTTAAAAAAAGCTAAATTAAAAATTTTAATTGAAAAATGATAAAGATTGATTAAAATAAATTATAAATATTATTAATTAATTAAATTCTATTATAAAATTATTTATTTATTTTTATATAAATTATATACATCAGCAATTAAAAAATCAAATCACTAAATTAATTTTTGAATGGCATTTTGCTATATAATATTTTAAGTAATTAATATATTTCATTTTATTGTAAGTAAAAATCATAAAATTACAATTTTACTAAAAAATTACTGAAATCCTTTAAGATTTTAAGAAAGAAGATCATAAATATAAAAAATTTGGTTCTTATGAAAAAAACATTAATGTTTAATCTAGAAAGCAATTGTTAAAAATATTCTCATTAAATATAATCATATTTATGATCTCAAATATTTAGTGTTTCTATCTATTTATTTTTCATTTTTTATGTTATTGAAGAATTTTTTTATGGAGTTTTACAAAAATTTAGAGTTTATATTTATTTATATCTCTTATAAATTTAATTTAAATATGTTAATAAACTTATATTTAGAGTTTTATTAAAATGATATTATTATTATAAATATAAATTCAAATTAATTAAATTAAATCTCATAAATTGTAAAATTTAATTATTTTAAGATAACAAAAGATTAACTAACAAAGTAAATTAATAAAGTTATTTTTTTGCAAATATTTAATATTGTAAAATAAATCAAAAGATTTTATTGTGTAAAGGATATACATAAAAAAATTTAATTATTTATTTTAATGATAATTAAATCATAATATACATTAAATCAATTGCTTTTTTATTAAATGTAATTAAATAATAAAATACAAACTCATTATACATACAACTTTTATTTTCAATCATTTTTGTTATAAATTGTACTGTTAATAAATAAATAAATATTTATTATTAATTTTAGTAAATTCAATCTACATTTAATTTAACTAATCTTTTTATTTTTTAAGCTAATCTTTTAATAGCTTATCTATCATCTTGAAAATAACTTTTATTAAATATTAATTTATTTTTTAATAAATAAAATTTTTTACTTTTAATTATCTAATTTTAATCAATAAATATTAATTACATATCAAGCTTCAATAACTTTATATTTTTACAGTTAATGATTTCTCTGGATTTTAGAAATTTCTCATAATTTCTTATTAAATAAAGATATTTTACTTAACGTCTTAAAAAATTTAATATAACTGTTTTTCAAAAATAATAAATGAGATTTACTCTGAGTTAAAAACTAAATTCGTAAGTTAAGTGCAGTTACTCAAGCCTAATCCCATATATTATGCTCCTTTATCACCAATATTATTTCCCCTTTTCAAACAATATAAATCAATTTATTACTATTTAAATTTGAATTGATATTTAATTCAAAATAAATAAACATTTTTAAGTTATCAATAAATAAATAAAAATTTGATTTTACCTAATATTAAAAGTAAGATTAGTAAGGAATTTGCAGTTGCCAAGTGCTGTACCTATAGTAATAGCTCCATTATCTCCAATTTTGTTGTAGCTTTTATAAATGAAAATAAAATTTGATTAAAAATTAAATTTTTAATAGATTTATTATTTGAATAAAAAGCTTTTTCATAATTTTTTTTTTAATATAAAATTTATTTTACAAAGTAAAGATACTTTATAAAATTTAAGCTTGCTATATTAAGTTTGAATAAAAAGCTTTTTTTTACGAAATATTAAAATCGAGATTAGTAAGCAATTTGCAGTTACCAAGTGCTGTACCTATTGTACAAGCTCCATCATCCCCAATTTAATTTGAGCTTTTATAAATAAAAATCAAGTTTAATTAATAAATTAAGGACATTTTATATAATTTAATCTTATTTAATCCAGTTTGAATAAAAAGATTTTTCATAATTTTTTCAATATTTATAAATGAAATAAATTTACAATAACACTAATTCTAATTTTGTAAGTTGAGTGCAATTACTCAAACCTAATCCAATATTTTATGCTCCTTTATCACCAATTTTATTATGACTTTAAAACAAATAAATAAATAAATTTATTAAATATTTAAATATACTTTGACTTTTAATTCAAAATATATAAAATAATTCAAGCTTTTTTAAGTAATCAATAAAAAAAATAAAAATTGATTTTACCAAATATCAAAAGTAAGACTAGTAAGGAATTTGCATTTACCAAGTGCTATACCTATTGTAGAAGCTCCATCATCCCCAATTTAATTCCAGCTTTTATAAATAAAAATCAAGTTTAATTAAAAAACTTTATACATATTATAAAATTTAAGCTTATTTAATCTAGTTAGTTTAAAAATTCTTCATAATTTTTTTCAAAAGTCATAAATGAAATAAATTTACAATTTTTAATCCAACATTAAAACAAAACAAATCAAAATATATAAAATAATTCAAACTTTTTTTAAGTTATCAATAAATAAATAAAAAATTTATTTTACAAAATTTTAAAATTAAGATTAGTAAGCAATTTGCAGTTACCAAGTGCTGTACCTATTGTACAAGCTCCATCATCCCCAATTTAATTTGAGCTTTTATAAATAAAAATCAAGTTTAATTAATAAATTAAAGACATTTTATAAAATTTAAGCTTCTTTAATTCAGTTTAAATAAAAAGCTTTTTCATAATTTTTTTCATAAGTAATAAATTAAATAAATTTACCTTATACTAAATTCTAAATTTGTAAGTTGAGTGCATTTACTCAAACCAAATCCAATATTTTATGCTCCTTTCTCACCAATTTCATTAAATCTTTTCAAACAAAATAAATAGATCAATTTATTAACTATTTAAATTTGTTTTGATATTAAATAAATATAAAATTTATTTTACGAAATATTAAAATCGAGGTAAGTAAGAAATTTGCAGTTGCCAAGTGCTGTACCTATTGTAAAAGCTCCATCATCCCCAATTTAATTTTCTCTTTTATAAATAAAAATCAAGTTTAATTAAAAATTAAAGACATTTTATAAAATTTAAGCTTATTTAATTCAGTTTGAATAAAAAGCTTTTTCATAATTATTTTCAAAAATAATAAATGAAATAAATTTACCTTATATCAAATACTAAATTTGTAAGTTGAGTGCATTTACTCAAACCTAATCCAATATTTTATGCTCCTTCATCACCGATTTTATTTTTCCTTTTGAAACAAAATAAATAAATCAATTTATTTACTCTTTAAATTTGTTTTGACATTAAATAATAAAATTTATTTTACATAATAGCAAAAGTAAGATTAGTAAGTAATTAGCAGTTACCAAGTGCTGTACCGATAGTAGAAGCTCCATCATCCCCAATTTAATTTTCGCTTTTATAAATAAAAATCATGTTTAATAAAATATTAAGGACATTTTATATAATTTAATCTTATTTAATTCAGTTTGAATAAAAAGCTTTTTCATAATTTTTTTCAAAAATAATAAATTAAATAATTTTACCTTATCCTAAATGCTAAATATGTAAGTTGAGTGCATTTACTCAAACCAAATCCAATATTTTATGCTCCTTTGTCACCAATTTTATTTTATCTTTTCAAACAAAATAAATAAATCAATTTATTAACTATTTAAATTTGTTTTGATATTAAATAAATATAAAATTTATTTTACGAAATACCAAAAGCAAGATTAGTAAGTAATTAGCAGTTACTAAGTGCTGTACCAATAGTAGAAGCTCCATCATCCCCAACTTAATTTTTGCTTTTATAAATAAAAATCAAGTTTAATTAAAAATTAAAGACATTTTATAAAATTTAAGCTTATTTAATTCAGTTTGAATAAAAAGCTTTTTCATAATTTTTTTCAAAAATAATAAATTAAATAAATTTACCTCATTAAAAAATTTAAATTTGTAAGTTGAGTGCATTTACTCAAACCTAATCCAATCTTTTATGCTCCTTAGTCACCAATTTTATTTTATCTTTTCAAACAAAATAAATAAATAAATCAATTTATTAACTATTTAAATTTGTTTTGACATTAAATAAATATAAAATTTATTTTACGAAATATCAAAAGCAAGATTAGTAAGTAATTAGCAGTTACCAAGTGCTGTACCGATAGTAGAAGCTCCATCATCCCCAACTTAATTTTTGCTTTTATAAATAAAAATCAAGTTTAATTAAAAATTTAAGACATTTTATAAAATTTAAGCTTATTTAATTCAGTTTGAATAAAAAGCTTTTTCATAATTTTTTTCAAAAATAATAAATGAAATAAATTTACCTTATACCAAATACTAAATTTGTAAGTTGAGTGCATTTACTCAAACCTAATCCAATCTTTTATGCTCCTTAGTCACCAATTTTATTTTATCTTTTCAAACAAAATAAATAAATAAATCAATTTATTAACTATTTAAATTTGTTTTGACATTAAATAAATTTAAAATTTATTTTACGAAATACCAAAAGCAAGATTAGTAAGTAATTAGCAGTTACTAAGTGCTGTACCAATAGTAGAAGCTCCATCATCCCCAACTTAATTTTTGCTTTTATAAATAAAAATCAAGTTTAATTAAAAATTTAAGACATTTTATAAAATTTAAGCTATATAATTCAATTTGAATAAAAAGCTTTTACTGAATTTTTTTCAAAAGTTATTAATTAAACAAATTTACCATATCGCAAATAATAAATATGTAA
>NW_002476327.1:0-59077 GCF_000189635.1 Tetrahymena thermophila SB210 | reverse complement strand
TAATAAATATGTAAGTTGAGTGCATTTACTCAAACCTAATCCTATACATTATGCTCCTTCGTCACAGATTTTATTTTATCTTTTCAAACAAAATAAATAAATAAATTTATAAACTATTTAAATTTGTTTTGAAATTTAAATCAAAATAAAAAAATTATTTCAAACTTTTTTAAGTTATCAATAAATAAATATAAATTTATTTTAAAGATTTCCTATTGAAGAAAAATCAGAAAAAGTAAATCGGTGGAAAGAAAAAAAAATTCTATTTGAAATTACCAATAAATTTTTAAATTATTAATTAGAGGCAATTTACAAAATAAATATGTCTATATATTTAATAATACAAAAACAAATAAAATTTATAAAACTAATATAAAATATTCTATTTAAGATGTATTCTGAGTGCATTTATATGTGCGAGTATTTCTATTCTATTCTATTCTATTCATCTCCAATTTTATTTCCACTTTTCAAATAAAAGAAATAATTTAATTAATAATTTAAATATTCTTTGGAATTTAATTCAAAATATATAAAATAATTAAAATTTTTTTTAAGTTATCACTAAAAAAAGATAAAATTAATATTACTAAATCTAAAACTAAAGATTAGTAAGGTATTTACAGTTACCAATAGCCCTACCAATAGCAGAAGCTCCATCATTTCCAATTTAATTTAATCTTTTATTAATAAAAATAATAAATAAATAAAAATTTAAAATTTTTAATAATTTTAAATGAAATTTGAATAAAAAAATAATTTTATTTTTTAAATAATAAAAAAGATATTTACTCCATTCCAATATCTAAATTGGTAAGTTGATTACATTTACTTAAACCTAATCCAACACTTAATGCTGTTTTATCACCTATTTTATTATCCCTATTTAATCAAAATAAATCAAATTTTTTATTTTAAACAAATCTGAAAGTTTTTTTAGATTATCAAAATTATAAAATTAAAATTACATTAGACTAAATTTTAAATTAGTTAGTTACTAACAGCTACTTAATGCCATTCCAAAAGATTATCCTCCTTCATCCCCAATTTAATTATTACTTTTATTATAAAAAAATAATATGCTAATAAATAAATAAATTAATCATCCTTTAATTGATTAATTTAAAATTTTTTTAATAAAATAAAAATTATTAAATATTAAATTTTTTTTTAAAAAGTAAATATCAAAATTAATTACCAAAGCATAAGTTTTAGATTGATAAGTAATTTACAACTATCTATTACTCTACAAACAGCAAGTGCTCCTTCTTCTCCAATTTAATTGTTGCTAATAAAACATAAAATAATATATGAATAAAAATTAATGAAAACTTAAAATTTAATTATGGATTAAATATATTAAAAAATTTGTTAAATTGCCTACAATTAATTTTTTTAATTTCTCCTTAAAAAAAAATAAAAATTAGTTACGAGAGGTTAATATCTAGATGAGTCAACATTCTACAGCTACTTAATTCTGAACTAATAGAAAATGCACCTTCTTTTCCGAATAAATTTGATCTTTTAAAGTTTTTACAATAAAATATAAAATTATATTGAAAAAGAAAATTTAATTTTATAATTAATAATCAATAAATTTTACACTGCGTTTAAAGTTAAATTTGTGAGTTTAGTGCAACTACTAATACCTTCTGCAATACTCTATATCGCTTTGTCACTCATTTTATTTTTCCTTTCCAAAAAAATATTTAAATAAATAAATAATTAAATAATTTATTTGCTTTTGAGACTAAACAATAAAATTAGCTGAATATGTTTAATGTAATTAAAATAAAATTACCAAAGCTATAGATTTAAGTTAGTAAGTGTTTAACATCTACGTAATACTTTGCAAATCGAAACTGCACCTCCATCTCCAATTTAATTTCCACTTTTATTAAAAAAGATTATTTTCAATAATTAAGCTCAAATAATCAAAATATTTAATGAGTTTTGAAAGATGAACTTAATTTATTTTTTAAAAATAAGAATACTCTAAATTTAGTTGTAAACTGTTTAGATTAATTAGATGGCTCATAGTTTCTTCTAATAGAACATCTCTGTAAGCTTCACTTTCATTTAATCTTTCAAATTAAAAAAAAAAAATAAATAAATAAATAATTAAATATCAATAATTCTATTTTACCTAGGTCCTTTACTGACTTCATCTTTCCCGTATAAAACTTTTTCGAAAAACATATTTTGGGCATATATTTAATCATTGCTATTTAAATAAAATAAAATTAAATTCAAACTATACTAATTTATTTAAATTAATAAATTAACAAAAAGATTTAAGCTAATATTTTATTTAACATTATTTAAAAAACAAGATTCAATCTTTTAGATTTTTATAATCATAGATATATATAACTAGACTTATAGGATAATAGTAAATTTATTAAACCATTTATTTTTTGACTATATTAAAGTTAGATTTATTAATATACAAAATATATTTACTTACCTCACATTATTACCAGTTTCAACTAAATTCTTTACAAATGAATTTTCAAATAATTAATTTATCTATTCGTCTGAAATATTTTCCTTACTAAATGTTATATTTATAGCAAAAATTAATCAATTGATTATGGTATTTAAAATAATAAAGTTAAATTATTACTTAAGATTTAATACTAAAGATTCTAATTTTTAACATTGGATTAAAGAGGTGTTAAGCTAAGTAACTTTTTCATTATTTAGAGTACAATTTCTATTTATTTTATAAATAATAACAAAAGAATTTAATTTAGCAATAAATGAATTATATAAAATGTTATTTATTCTTAATTTTGTAAATATATTATTAAAAAAAGATAAAAAGTTTTAAAATATTTATTTTATAAAAAAAAATACTGTTTGTTTTGAAAAATTTATGATTAAATATGAATGAATAAATATTTATGTATAGTTTTTACTTTAACTGTAAATCAATATGAGTCAGAGCTTTCAAGTTAGATTTCATTAACTGTTTATTTAAAAAAAAGATTTTATAATAATAAATAAAATGAATAATGATGGATACATCTTCTAGATTATTAAAAGAGTTATTCTATTACTCCATTTTTTTTAATTATTCGCCATTAATATTTCTTATATTATTAATTATTATCAGAAATTAATTAATAATTTTGATTAATTAAAAAATTCTTGATTATCTTTTTTAAATATTCTTATTTAATCTCACAAATGATATATTAATTTTAATAAATCTTTCTCCTTATTTATTGTCTTTTCATAAAGATAAATATCTTAAATATTGTAATTTCTGCTTCTATAAAATACAATTTTCTATATCTTTTGAAGCTTAATTAAATCATTTTGGCTACACATAACCATGATAATTGAGGCACTGATTTTATTTCTAATGTTTTATTTTATTATATTATATATTTAAAAAATAGATTATTGAAATCATTAAAAATTAAATCAGAACGAAGTTAGCTTGATTATGTATGTATTCATATTAAAAATAAAATTTAAAATCAAAAAAATAAAATTTCTCTACAATAAATTGCTTCAAATGCTGATTATTTTGAAATCTATTTCAATACCTTTTCTTAATAAAGATAAGCAACAATTTGAAAACAGTTATAAAATCAATATTTGATAAACCCTACATAGCAAGGTGCATTTACTTCTTTTTCATAATTTGTCTTATTATTTAAAATAAAAAGGATTCAAATAAATCTAAAAATCAATTAAAACAATTACAAATATAAAGAAATAGAGAAAAATATTGGTGGAAGATCCTTATCAAATATTAGATACTATATTTTGTGATCACATTACGACTGACATAAACATGTGAGATCTGATAAAATTATTTCTATAAATTGTATTTATTTTTTGGTTAAAACTTTGTTAATATTTCATTCATTTATGAGTGAACCAAAAGCTTAGATAAAACAGAAATTACAAAAGAAAAAAAGGAATTTTATCAAATTTTAATCATAAATACAAAATATTTAATAAAAAATAAAATACTCCTTAAAATATTTGTAATTATTATAATTAAATCAGCCAATTAATTTTTTCCTTTTATTTATAAAAATGGCATTTTACTATACTATTTTATATTAATTAACATATTTTTTATAAATATAAAAAGCAGTAGTTCAAATGGTGAATAAAGAACACTAAACTTAGGATCTGGTTTGGCTCACTGCTCTAATTCTACAAACTTTTAATATTAATCTCTAGTAAAAATAGTTTATTTGGATTTATTTTTTTTTTAGAGAGATAATAACTTAATTTATATACTGTTAATTGATCAAGCATTCATTTTTTAGAATTAGATAAATATTATTTTCATATATACTACCTAATATGCCTATTTTAGGATATCAAGGTTTTAGGTAGTAAGCAAAAGAGCAATCTCTGAGAAAATATCTGGTTTTTTATCTTCTAAATAATAGGAAGAGAGACAAATAAAAACACACAAAATAAAAGAGAACAGATTGTTATAGTAATAGCTATTCTTGCTATGTTTAAGTTATTGAATAGCTGCTATATTCCATTAACAAAAAGATTATTTAGCTCTCTCATAACAAACTTCAAATAAGTACATATTGTTTAGACTTCATACATTTATGAGTTCATAGATTATTTGTATGGTAATTAAATGCCACCGCTTGTTATAGTTTAAGAATAGCCTATCATTTATGTTATTAAATGCTCTATGTTTATGTTCATTCCTTCGTTAAATTTTCCATTCAAAAAACTGCTACACTCAGTTAAGTTAATATTTTATGGATACTTTTAAAAGAGTTGGTCACAAATGCTTGGATTTTTAGAGAAATATGAATCAAACTAAGTCTAATAAGAAGATGGTAAATTATTATAGTTATTATAGTGAATGTAAGTTAAATTATCCATTAAATCATACATATAGTTAATATTTCGGTTGAAATAAACTATTGGTTCATAAACCTATCTGACTCCAATATAGTTATTAGCCATTGTTTGGCTTTTTAAACAATTAAATAAGAGCATAAAGTTTGGTTCTAGTTTTAAGCTGAAAGCAAGTTCTGAATAAAAATTCTACAAGTTAGTTGTAAAATTTTAAGTTAAACTGGTTTCAACAGCTATAAAAGTAGAAAATAAAATTATCTAAAAAAAGAATGGCATTAGTAGCAAAATATTTAGTAGACTGTATTTTATTGGTCTTACGTTCTAACTTGTTATGCCTCTTAAGTTAAATACTGTTTCAGTGTTATTGTAAGATTCTTCTTATTTTTAAGCATGTTTTTCACTTCTTTATTGTAAATTAGATCTCTCTGATTAGACACTATTATTGTCTTATTAGTTAGAATTTTGTATCAAAATTTATTCTTAATGATTTTAATTTTCATTTTCATTAAGATTCTCAAATTTATTGGGTAAATCTTAATTTTTTTATTCTTAATTCATCTCATTTAATGCAAAATCCTCTTCTTCTAAAGTTGATGAGTTACTTAAAAATTGTTCACATCTTTTAACTTAATGTCTGACTTACGAAAGTGGAATTGTGGTTAAAATTGAAGGAACTTCATAATAGTAAAAAAGAGTTTTTAAGTATAGAACAAATAAGATAACAAAATAAGCTAAAATAAAAATTAATCCTATAAAAAGAATATCTTGTAAATAAGTTTAAACAGATTGTAAATAGCTAGAAATTTCTTATTCTTGTAAGTCCCTATATTAAATTATTTAATTCAACAGTTAATTTGAGAAGTTTTCTAGATTTATAAAAACATCATTGTTGTGCAAATCAAACTATCCAAGTGGTACTCTCTTTTTTTTAAGTAAAAACAAAATCAAATCAATCTAAACAAAAATACTTAGAATTTAAAATAAGTAAAAATACTATAGTGTCTAGATAATTTAGAGTTCTGAAACAGTAAATTCCCATTTTCACAAAATAATTTTTACTATTTATTTCCCATTTTTTATTTTATTGAAGAATTTTTTTATGCAGTTTTACAAAAATTTAGAGTTTATATTTATTTATATCTCTTAGAAATTTAATTTAAATATGTTAATAAACTTATATTTAGAGTTTTATTAAAATGATATTATTATTATAAATATAAATTCAAATTAATTAAATTAAATATCATAAATTGTAAAATTTAATTATTTTAAGAAAACAAAAGATTAACTAATAAAGTAAATTAATAAAGATATTTTTGTAAATATCTAATATTGTAAAATAAATCAAAAGATTTTATTGTGTAAAGGATAAACATAAAAAATTTAATTATTTATTTTAATGATAATTAAATCATAATATTCATTAAATAAATTGCTTTTTTATTAAATTTAATTAAATAATAAAATATATATTCATTATACATACAACTTTTAATTTCAATCATTTTTGTTATAAATTGTACTGTTAATAAATAAATAAATATTTATTATTAATTTTAGTAAATTCAATCTACATTTAATTTAACTAATCTTTTTATTTTTTAAGCTAATCTTTTAATAGTTTATCTATCATCTGGAAAATAACTTTTATTAAATATTAATTTATTTTTTAATAAATAAAATTTTTTACTTTTAATTATCTAATTTTAATCAATAAATATTAATTACATATCAAGCTTCAATAACTTTATATTTTTACAGTTAATGATTTCTCTGGATTTTAGAAATTTCTCATAATTTCTTATTAAATAAAGATATTTTACTTAACGTCTTAAAAAATTTAATATAATTGTTTTTCAAAAATAATAAATGAAATTTACTCTGAGTTAAAAACTAAATTCTTAAGTTAAGTGAAGTTACTCAAGCATAATCCCATATATTATGCTCCTTTATCACCAATATTATTTCCCCTTTTCAAACAATATAAATCAATTTATTACTATTTAAATTTGAATTGATATTTAATTTAAAATAAATAAATATTTTTAAGTTATCAATAAATAAATAAAAATTTGATTTTACTTAATATTAAAAGTAAGATTAGTAAGGAATTTGCAGTTACCAAGTGCTGTAACTATAGTAATAATTCCATTATCTCCAATTTAATTGTGGCTTTTATAAATGAAAATAATATTTAATTAAAAATTAAATTTTAAATAGATTTATTATTTGAATATAAAGCTTTTTCATAATTTTTTTTTAAATATAAAATTTATTTTACAAAAGTTTAATTTAAAAGTAAAGACATTTTATAAAATTTAAGCTTGCTTTATTAAGTTTGAATAAAAAGTTTTTTTTTACGAAATCTTAAAATTGAGATTAGTAAGTAATTTGCAGTTACCAAGTGCAGTACCTATTGCAGAAGCTCCATCATCCCCAATTTAATTTTCGCTTTTATAAATAAATATCAAGTTTAATTAAAAATTTAATACATTTTATAAAATTTAAGCTTATATAATCCAGTTTGAATAAAAAGATTTTTCATAATTTTTTCAATATTAAAAAATGAAATAAATTTACAATATCAGTAATTCTAATTTTGTAAGCTGAGTGCAACTACTCAAACCTAATCCAATATTTTATGCTCCTTTATCACCAATTTTGTTATGACTTTAAAATAAAATTAGTAAGTAAATCAATTTATAACTATTTAAATTTGTTTTGACATTTAAATCAAAATAATAAAGTAATTCAAGCTTTTTTAAGTTATCAATAAATAAATAAAAAATTGATTTTACCTAATACCAAAAGTAAGACTAGTAAGTAATTTGCATTTACCAAGTGCTATACCTATTGTAGAAGCTCCATCATCCCCAATTTAATTCCAGCTTTTATAAATAAAAATCAAGTTTTATTAAAAAATTTAATACATTTTATAAAATTTAAGCTAATTTAATCTATTATGTATAGAAAGATTTTTCATAATTTTTTTCAAAAGTCATAAATGAAATAAATTTATAATTTTTATTCCAACTTTAAAATTTACTAAATATTAAAATCGAGATTAGTAAGCAATTTGCAGTTACCAAGTGCTGTACCTATTGTAGAAGCTCCAACATCCCCAATTTAATTCAAGCTTTTATAAACAAAAATCAAGTTTAATTAAAAATTAAAGACATTTTATAAAATTTAAGCTTATTTAATCTAGTTTGAATAAAAAGATTTTTCATAATTTTTTCAATATTTATAAATGAAATAAATTTACCCCATAAAAAATACTAAATCTGTAAGTTGAGTGCAATTACTCAAACCTAATCCAATATTTTATGCTCCTTTATCACCAATTTTATTTGAACTTTAAAACAAATTAAATAAATAAATTTATTAACTATTTAAATTTGTTTTGACATAAAATAAATATAAAATTTATTTTACGAAATAGCAAAAGTAAGATTAGTAAGTAATTAGCAGTTACTAAGTGCTGTACCGATAGTAGAAGCTCCATCATCTCCAATTTAATTTGAACTTTTATAAATAAAAATCAAGTTTAATTAAAAATTAAAGGCATTTTATAAAATTTAAGCTTATTAAATTAAGTTTGAATAAAAAGCTTTTTCATAATTTTTTTCAAAAGTAATAAATTAAATAAATTTACCTTATTACAAATTTTAAATTTGTAAGTTGAGTGCATTTACTCAAACCGAATCCAATATTCTAGGCTCCTTTGTCACCAATTTTATTTTATCTTTTCAAACAAAATAAATAAATTTATTAAATATTTAAATTTGTTTTGTCATTAAATAAATATAAAATTTATTTTACGAAATAACAATAGTAAGATTAGTAAGTAATTAGCAGTTTCCAAGTGCTGTACCAATAGTAGAAGCTCCATCATCCCCAATTTAATTTTCTCTTTTATAAATAAAAATCAATTTTAATTAAAAATTAAAGGCATTTTATAAAATTTAATTTAATTCAGTTTGAATAAAAAGCTTTTTCATAATTTTTTTCAAAAGTAATAAATGAAATAAACTTACTTCATAAAAAATACTAAATTTGTAAGCTGAGTGCATTTACTCAAACCTAATCCAATATTTTATGCCCCTTAATCACCAATTTTATTTTATCTTTTCAAACAAAATAAATAAATAAATCAATTTATTAACTATTTAAATTTGTTTTGACATTAAATAAATATAAAATTTATTTTACGAAATATCAAAAGCAAGATTAGTAAGTAATTAGCAGTTTCCAAGTGCTGTACCAATAGTAGAAGCTCCATCATCCCCAACTTAATTCGAGCTTTTATAAATAAAAATCGAGTTTAATTAAAAATTTAAGACATTTTATAAAATTTAAGCTTTATAATTCAGTTTGAATAAAAAGCTTTTACTGAATTTTTTTCAAAAGTTGTTAATTAAACAAATTTACCTTATCCAAAATAATAAATTTGTAAGTTGAGTGCATTTACTCAAACTTAATCCAATACATTTTGCTCCTTCGTCACAGATTTTATTTTATCTTTTCATACAAAATAAATAAATAAATTTATAAACTATTTAAATTTGTTTTGAAATTTAAATCAAAATAAAAAATTATTTCAAACTTTTTTAAGTTATCAATAAATAAATATAAATTTATTTTAAAGATTTCATATTGAAGTAAAATCATAAAAATTAAATCGGTGGAAAGAAAAAAAAATTTCATTTGAAATCTTCAGAGGAAAACAGGTAATCTATTTTATTTTTAGCAAAATCCAGGGATTAAATTCTTAATTCCCCACCTCCATAAGAATTTAATACATGAAATTTCTATAAAAATAAAGACATTAAATAAAATTTATAATTGTTTAATTCAGTTATAATAAAAAGTTTTTCATATTTTTTTAATGAAATAAATTTACTGTATCTGCAATCCTAATTTTGTAAGTTAAGTACAATTACTCAAACCTAATCCAATATTTTATGCTCCTTCATCACCTATTTAATTTTCCCTTTTCAAACAAAATAAATAAATCAATTTATTAACTATTTAAATATATTTTGACATTTAATTCAAAATATATAAATAACTCAAACTTTTTTAAGTTCTCATTAATAAATATTTAATTTATTTTACGAAATATCAAAATCGAGATTAGTAAGGCACTTGAACTTTCCAAGTGCAGCACCGATAGTAGAAGCTCCATCATCCCCAATTTAGTTTGAACTTTTATAAACGAAAATCAAGTTTAATTAAAAATTAAAGACACTTTATAAATTTTAAACTTATTTAATTCAGTTTTAATAAATCTTTTACTGAATTTTTTTCAAAAATTATAAACGAAATAAATTTACCATATCATAAATACTAAATTTGTAAGTTGAGTGCAGTTACTCAAACCTAATCCAATATTTTATGCTCCTTTATCACCAATTTTATTTTCCCTTTTCAAACAAAATAAATAAATAAATAAATAAATAAATCGATTTATTAACTATTTAAATTAGCTTTGATATTAAAATCAAAATTATAAAATAACTCAAACTTTTTTTAGTTATCAATAAATAAATATAAAATTTATTTTAAAATGAAAATTAAGTTTATTTAAAAATTTAAAACTTTAAGGTTGTTTAATTAAGTTTTAATAAAAAGCTTTTTCATAATTTTTTTCAATATTAAAAAATGAAATAAATTTACCATATCCTAAAATCTAAATTTGTAAGTTGAGTGCAATTACTCAAACCTATTCCAATATTTTATGCTCCTTCATCACCGATTTTATTTTTCCTTTTCAAACAAAATAAATAAATAAATTTATTAAATATTTAAAAAAACTTTGACTTTTAATTCAAAATAACTCAAACTTTTTTGAGTTCTCATTAATAAATATTGAATTTATTTTACGAAATATCAAAAACAAGATTTGTTAGGAATTTGCAGTTACCAAGTGCATTACCAATAGAAGTAGCTCCATTATCCCCAATTTAATTTTATCTTTAATAAATAAAAAACATATTTTTTATTAATTTTAAGTAAATTTAATTCAGTATGAGTAAAAATCTTTTACATAATTAATTAAAAAGTAATAAACATAATTTACCTTATAATAAATTTTAAATTTATAAGTTGAGTGCTGTTCCTTAAACCTAATCCTATATTTGAAGCCCCTTCATCTCCAATTTTATTTCCACTTTTTAAATAAAAGAAATAGTTTAATTAATAATTTAAAAATTCTTTTGAATTTAATTCAAAATATATAAAATAATTAAAATTTTTTTAATTATCACTAAAAAAAGATAAAATTAATATTACTAAACCTAAAACTAAAGATTAGTAAGGTATTTACAGTTACCAATAGCCCTACCAATAGCAGAAGCTCCATCATTTCCAATTTAATTTAATCTTTTATTAATATAAATAATAAATAAATAAATAAAAAAAATTTAAATAAAAAGTATTATTTTATTTTTTAAATAATAAAAAAGATATTTACTCCATTCCAATATCTAAATTGGTAAGTTGATTACATTTACTTAAACCTAATCCAACACTTAATGCTGTTTTATCACCTATTTTATTTTTCCTTTTTAAACAAAATAAATCAAATTTTTTATTTTAAACAAATCTCAAAGTTTTTTTAGATTATCAAAATTATAAAATTAAAATTACATTAGACTAAATTTTAAATTAGTTAGTTACTAGCAGCTACTTAATGCCATTCCAAATGATTATCCTCCTTCATCCCCAATTTAATTATTACTTTTATTATAAAAAGATAATATGCAAATAAATAAATTAATTAATCCTCCTTTAATTTATTAATTTAAAAATTTTTAAATAAAATAAAAAATATTAAATATTAAATTTTTTTTTAAAAAGTAAATATCAAAATTAATTACCAAAGCATAAGTTTTAGATTGATAAGTAATTTACAACTATCTAATACTCTACAAACAGCAAGTGCTCCTTCTTCTCCAATTTAATTGTTGCTAATAAAACATAAAATAAAATATGAATATAATTAATGAAAACTTAAAATTTAATTATGGATTAAATATATTAAAAAATTTATTAAATTGCCTACAATTAATTTTTTTAATTTCTCCTTAAAAAAAATAAAAATTAGTTACGAGAGGTTAATATCTAGATGAGTCAATATTCTACAGCTACTTAATGCTGTACTAATAGAAAATGCACCTTCTTTTCCGAATAAATTTGATCTTTTTAAGTTTTTACAATAAAATATAAAATTATATTGAAAAAGAAAATTTAATTTTATAACTAATAATCAATAAAATTTACACTATGTTTAAAGTTAAATTTGTGAGTTTAGTGCAGCTACTAATACCTTCAGCAATACTCTATATCGCTTTGTCACTCATTTCATTTTTCCTTTCCAAAAAAATATTTAAATAAATTAATAAATTATTTATTTGCTTTTGAGAAAATAGAATAAAATTAGCTGAATATGTATGTTTAATATAATTAAAATAAAATTACCAAAGTTATAGATTTAAGTTTGTAAGTGTTTAACATCTACGTAATACTTTGCAAATCGAAACTGCACCTCCATCTCCAATTTAATTTCCACTTTTATTAAAAAAGATTATTTTCAATTTAGCAAAATGCGATTCAAAAATTTCGTCTTTTGGAAACGACTATATTAGTGAGTAGCATTTAATTACATACATTTAATTGTTTAGCTTAGCAAAGAAGCAAATTAAATAAATTTAAATTTAAAATAATAAATGCCATTCACTTATCTAATCGAAATTTTTGAATGGTATTTTGCAATAATTAAGTTCAAATAATGAAAATATTTAATGAGTTTTGAAATATGAACTTAATTATATTAAAATAAAAATACTCTAAATTTAGTTGTAAACTATTTAGATTAATTAGATGGCTCATAGTTTCTTCTAATAGAATATTTCCTTAAGCTTCAATTTCATTTAATCTTTCAAATTAAAAAATAAATAAATAAATAAATAAATAAATAATTAAATATCAATAATTCTATTTTACCTAGGTTCTTTACAGACTTCATGTATCCCTTATAAAATACTTCTGAAAAACTTAATTTGGGCATAAATTTAATCATTGCTATTTAAATAAAATAAAATTAAATTCAAACTTTTTTTATTTCTTTAAATTAATAAATTAACAAAAAGATTTAAGCTAATATTTTATTTAACATTATTTAAAAAGCTAGATTCAATCTTTTAGGTTTTTTATTTGATAGATATATATAACTAGAGTTATAGAATAATAGATCATTTATTAAACCATTTATTTTTAAACTATATTAAAGATAGACTTATTAACATACAAAATATATTTATTTACCTCACATTATTACCAGTTTCAACTAAATTCTTAATGAAAGAATTTTCAGCAAATAATTAATTTATCTATTCGTCTGAAATATTTTCCTTACTAAATGTTAGATTTATAGCAAAAATTAATCAATTAATTGTGATATTTAAGATAATAAAGTTAAATTATTACTTAAGATTTAATACTAAAGATTCTAATTTTTAACATTAGATTAAAGAGGTGTTAAGCTAAGTAACTTTTTCGTTATTAAGAATACAATTTCTATTTATTTTATAAATAATAACAAATGAATTTAATTTATCAATGAATGAATTATATAAAATTTTATTTATTCTTAATTTTGTAAATACATTATTAAAAAAAGACAAAAAGTTTTAAAATATTTATTTTATAAAAAAAAATCCTGTTTGTTTTGAAAAATTTATGATTAAATAAGAATGAATAAATATTTATGTATAGTTTTTACTTTAACTGTAAGTCAATATGAGTCAGAGCTTTCAAGTTAGATTTCATTAACTGTTTATTAAAAAAAAAGATTTTATAATAATAAATAAAATTAATAATAATGGATACATCTTGTAGATTATTAAAAGAGATATTCTATTACTCCATTTTTTTTTATTTATTCGCCATTAATATTTCTTTTATTATTAATTAATTAATTAATTATTATCAGAAATTAATTAATAATTTTGATTAATTAAAAAATTGTTGATTATCATCTTTAAATATTATTATTTAATCTCACAAAAGATATATTAATATTAATAAATCTTTCTCCTTATTTATTGTCTTTTCATAAAAGATAAATATCTTAAATATTGTAATTTCAGCTTCTATAAAATACAATTTTCTATATCTTTTGAAACTTAATTAAATCACTATTTTTGATAACCCACTTAATTCACAAAGATTAATTATGTTTTAAATTATAATAAATTACATTATTAATTAATTATAATTCTATTATAAAATATAAAATCAGATTTTTTAATAAATAACTAAAAACTATATTTCATAAAAAGTAGCATGCCAACCACTATATTTTTGTATGGTATCTTGCTTTAAATTGTTTTTATTTTTCTGGTTAAAACTTTCTTAATATTTCATTCATTTATGAGTGAACCAAAAGCTAAGATAATTCAGAAGTTACAAAAGAAAAAAAGGAATTTTATCAAATTTTAATCATAAATACAAAATATTTAATAAAAAATAAAATACTCCTTTAAATTTTTGTAATTATTATAATTAAATCAGCCGCCAATTAATTTTTTCCTTTTATTTATAAAAATGGAATATAAAAAGCATTAGTTCAAATGGTGAATAAAGAGCACTAAACTTAGGATCTTGTTTGGCTCACTGCTCTAATTCTACAAACTTTTAATATTAATCTCTAGTAAAAATAGTTTATTTGGATTTATTTATTTTTTTTAGAGAGATAATAAATAACTTAATTTATAAAGTGTCAATCAATCATGCATTCATTTTTTAGAATTAGATAAATATTATTTTAATATATACTACCTAATATGCCTATTTTAGGATATCAAGGTTTTAGGTAGTAAGCAAAAGAGCAATCTCTGAGAAAATATCTGGTTTTTTATCTTCTAAATAATAGGAAGAGAGACAAATAAAAACACACAAAATAAAAGAGAACAGATTGTTATAGTAATAGCTATTCTTGCTATGTTTAAGTTATTAAATAGCTGTTATATTCCATTAACAAAAAGATTATTTAGCTCTCTCATAATAAACTTCAAATAAGTACATATTGTTTAGACTTCATACATTTATGAGTTCATAGATTATTTGTATGGTAATTAAATGCCACCGCTTGTTATAGTTTAAGAATAGCCTATCATTTATGTTATTAAATGTTATATGTTTATGTTCATTCCTTCGTTAAATTTTCCATTCAAAAAACTGCTACACTCAGTTAAGTTAATATTTTATGGATACTTTTAAAAGAGTTGGTCACAAATGCTTGGATTTTTAGAGAAATATGAATCAAACTAAGTCTAATAAGAAGATGGCAAATTATTATAGTTATTATAGTGAATGTAAGTTAAATTATCCATTAAATCATACATATAGTTAATATTTCGATTGAAATAAACTATTGGTTCATAAACCTATCTGACTCCAATATAGTTATTAGCCATTGTTTGGCTTTTTAAACAGTTAAACAAGAGCATAAAGTTTGGCTCTAGTTTTACGCTGAAAGCAAGTTCTGAATAAAAATTTTACAAGTTAGTTGTAAAATTTTAAGTTAAACTGGTTTCAACAGCTATAAAAGTAGAAAACAAGATTATCTATAAAAAGAATGGCATTAGTAGCAAAATATTTAGTAGACTGTATTTTATTGGTCTTACATTCTAACTTGAAATGCCTCTTAAGTTAAATGCTGTTTCAGTGTTAGTGTTAGATTCTTCTTATTTTTATGCATGTTTTTCGCCTCTTTAATGTAAATTAGATCTCTCAGATTTGACACTATTATTGTCTTATTAGTTAGAATTTTGTATCAAAATTTATTCTTAATGATTTTAATTTTCGTTCTCGTTAAGATTCTCTAATTTATTAGGTAAATCTTAATTTTTTTGTTCTTAATTCATCTCATTTAAAGCAGTTTCCTCTTCTTCTAATGTTGATGTACTTAAAAATTGTTCAATTCTTTTAACTTAATGTCTGACTTATGAAAGTGGAATTGTGGTTAAAATTGAAGGAACTTCATAATAGTAAAAAAGAGTTTTTAAGTAAAGGACAAATACTACAACAAAATAAGCTAAAATGAAAATTAATCCTATAAAAAGAATATCTTGTAAATAAGTTTAAACAGATTTTAAATAGCTAAAAATTTCTTATTCTTGTAAGTCTCTATATTAAATTATTTAATTCAACAGTTAATTTGAGAAGTTTTCTAGATTTATAAAAATATCATTGTTGTGCAAATCAAATTATCCAAGTGGTACTCTCTTTTTTTAAGTAAAAACAAATTCAAATCAATCTAATCAAAAATATTTAGAATTTAAAAATAAAAATTTTTTAGTGAGTAAAAATACTATAGTCTCTCTAATAATTTGGAGTTCTGAAATAGGAAATTCCAATTTTCACAAAATAATTTATGTAAATTTTTGCTAAAATTCAGAAATCAAACATAAAACGTTAATGAGCGAGAAACCATAGTATTTTAGAAAAATTTAATTTAATACCTTGAAGTGATAGACCTTAGCCAAAACTTATTAAGATGCTTAATAAAGATTATTAGGATATACAATTGTTTAACGATGGTTGAAATGAATTAACAGATCCATATTTCTGTTATTGATAAATAAATCTTACATTTATTAAGTTACTCCCACATTATTTAAATATAATTTTGTCAATATCTCATCTAAAGCAAACTAGTAAATGGTTTCTGATTCAAGATATTTTTAAAAGAAATATTCTTAAGTCTTATAATCCATGTTTTCATAATTGTAATATGATCCTTTATCAATTGCAAACATATTGAAAGCTCCCTCTATAATGTGCTAAGTGTTTGCGAAGTATAAATGTGTGACATTATACATCTGAAATCTAATTATTGTATTATTTACTTGCTGCTAATAAAGGATCAATGATAAACTGATGTAAACTATTTCAAACACTAAAAATAAAAATGAAAATATTTTTTTGTAGTTAAACAAGCTACTATTAATATTAAAATTGCTGTCTTTCATGAAAGATTTTATATTCTTTTTAGAGCCTACAATCTAATTAATTTTAAATGAAATTTTTTTAATCAAGATAAAAAGAATTAATTTTTTTAAAAAAAAATTTACTTCATCTATTTCTTTTTGATATTCTGCTTCTGTATTTTCAAATTATAACATTTATTAATTATTTTCTAGATTTTAGTTAGAATTTTCACTAATTTGCTCTTCGTTTTCATTTGCTAACTTGACATCAATCATTTTATTTTGTTCTAACCTTAATGTTTTTATATTTTCACCATAGTCTTTATAAATCTTTACGTTCTATTCTTTTTCATCATTTATGCTGTTTCTCATTTAATTTTTTTTGAATATATATTGCTCTATGTGATTCTTATATTCTTCTTAGTTTTAAATAACTTCATAATGCTTTAAATATACCTAAGGAATAATTTTAATTTCATTATTATCAACTTGCTCTGACTTTTTTTATGATTTTGAAGATTTTTTTTCTATTTTTTTACACTTATTGTATTCCATTTTTATAAGATTTTCTAAAATTTTGTATACTTCGTTATCAGCTACATCCATTTTTTTCTTTTGATCTTTATTATTTTCTAAGATGTCCTAAATTCTTTCCTCTTAACTTCTTTCAGAGGTATAAATATATGGATATAAATTACTTATAAATTAGTTTCTCTAGCTTTAGCTATTTAGTGTTGATATTTATTTTTCTTTTTTGACTTAGTTTTGACTAAATTTTGATTTTTGTAGTTTCTTTGAGACTGTATCTGATTCATCTTCTTGGTAATTTTGCTTTGATACAGCAACCATAGTACCTAAATAAGAATTTGTTCTTATATCATAAAATATCTCCATTTAACCAATTTATTTCTAACTATTAGAGCTCATTCGCTTTGGCTTGGCTTCGAAAGAATTGTTCTCATTTTGTTTGAAAATAGAGTCTTCATTTTAAAATGAAAACTCATTTAAATTTCTTGGGCTTTAATCATCAGTTTGAGATAGATTATTATTTTAATCTTTGTGAAATTGATTCAATGTAGGTTGCTTTTTTAATAAACACTAATCTTAATTTTTTGTTTTTTAAAGAGAAAATTGGTCCTTTAAATCATTTTTAGATAATTTTATATTAATTATGTAACCTTAAGAACCCAAATTCATAAATCTTATTTGTTCAACATTTATCTTGACTTTAGATTCTTTCATCATCTTCATTTAGTAAGTCTTTAAAATGAGCTCTTTTCCCTGTTTCTGTTGAAATTCAAAGATGTATTCCCAAAAATTAGGAATTATTTTTTCAATGTACATGCCTTACTTAATCTTTTTCATATCAATATTAAACATAGCAACTACACTTGGAGAAATACTTTCAATCTACCCATTAACTTTTGTTATTATAAAAGCTGGATAATCATAGAGTAAATTTTAAGCAATAATCGATGCTTAAAATAATAAGCCTTAAGTATGTGAAGGAATACTCTTAAGAACCAACTTAATTGGAATTGAATAATCCTGTTTACTCTTTATAAATAAATCCCTTTTTTTACCTATTTTTAAATATTTTAATTAGATAGATCATTTTATTTTTTTTAAAAATACAATTTAATAAAAAATCAAATTAAGAAAATCTGCACATTATTATAATAAAAGTAATTAAAAATTTCTATATTATTTTATCAATAAGCATATATTATAATATATTTTTTAACTCTGAAAATGAATGGGTTATGAAATGAGATATTTTAAAAAAATGCTCAGGATAATTTAGCATGAAGCCACCTTAGAGTTTTTTTGTAAAAAAAATTATTAATTTTGTGCTCCCTTTCACACTGGAGAAATTTTTAATCATTAAAAGAGTATGAGATAATTTTTACCTATCAATTTTTTTTTCCCTGTAGCTAGAAATTAGTCAATAAATTGATTATGATATTGCTGCCAGATGCTAGGAATTAAAAAAGAAACATTTTTAGATTAGACTTAAGATTTTGGAAATCCTATTATTCTTAGCATTTCACTGTTAACTTCAATTATGTTTGCAAAGCTTTCTTCTTATGAGCTTATCATAATGGTTCCTTGAGTATAAAATTCTTCTTCTTATAAATTATTTAAATCATCATCTTCCATTCTGTAGTTTTGATCTTAATCTTGTCTCTGCAAAGTTTAAAAGAGCTCTTTATCTTCCAAAAAATTTAGGCAAAAAGTTTAGAAATAGCGAAAGGCAGATTAATTAATACTAACTTGTTGCTTTAATTATTCAAACTAATTTTTTATAGCTTCACTCTGTTGCAAAACATAACTACCCTTAACTATTAGATTTTAAGCTAAAGGTGATTGCTCAAGTAATTCTTGCCAAAACTTAAGATAATTTTGCATTGTAATATTCAAGGTTTTTTTGAACTTATTAGAGTATTCTTCAATGCTTAATTCAGAAGAAAAATCTAATTCTATGTTGATTAAATTAAGGAAAAAATTAATTGTGTTTCATCGAAAAATTTATTGCTTTTTTAAATGAAAAATTGGTACAAAATAAATTATTTTATATTCTCAAAATTCATTGTTTTTTCATAGAAAAATCATATCTTCTAATGTAAAATAACCTGGGAGTAATTCAATTACTTTTATAATACAAAGTTGTGTTGTTATTTGATAGAAAAACTAATTACTTTTTAATTTAAAATTAAGCCCTAATTCCATAATTTTATTAATAACTTTATAATACAAAACTAGTCGTTAATTAATAGAAAAATTAATGATTTTTTGATTTAATATGGGAATTTTTTTGAAGTAGCAATAATAATAATTTATTTAAATTAATCAAAGTTAATTTTAATAAATAATTCTGTATATTTGCTTGTATTTTTGAATGTTAAAATTTTTGCCATTTTAAATGTAAAATTGAAGCAAAATCAATTATTTTATATTTTCAAAATTCATTGTTTTTTTAATAGAAACACCATATCTTATAATGTAAAATAAGCTGGAAGTAATTCAATTACTTTTGTAATGCGAAAATTTATTATTATTTAATAGAGAAACTAATTACTTTTTAATTTAAAATTGAGCACTAATTTGCATCATATTATTAATAACTTAATAATGCCAAAACTACTCATTAATTAATAGAAAAATTAATGATTTTTTGATTTAATATGGGGATTTTTAGAAGTAATAATAATAATTTATTTAAATTAATCAAAATTAATGAGTTTCTAATTCAAATTGATAATAAATAAGTCTGAGAATTTGCTTGTATGTTTGAATGTTAAAATCTTTGCCTTTTTAATAAAAGAATAATTTACTTTTGTATTCATTCTGATTTGATTACTGGACTATAATCTTCCTCAACCTGTAAGACATAAATTCTTCTTATAAAGTTGGCTGATTCTGAGATACAAATGACAATTAAATAAGTGACTAATCTTTATTTTAAATTGTCTCAAACAAAAATAATGCGTAAAGTATCCTAATTTTATTAGATCCTGCAAATTTTTCAATATTGCTGTGAAAAATTGTATAAATAACAGAAATGCTCATTATTAAGTCCTCGTTAGTTGTTTGATTAACTAGCATTCTGCTAATCTTCTTTATGCGAACAGAATTGCACCTTGAAGGACAAGAAGGTTCTATACAATCATTTCTGTGTCTATTTAAGAAACCATCCACTTTTATAGAATATTGATCATATTTCTAAATTGCATAGCATAATACTCTCAATTGCTAGAGAGCATCTTAGGCATATTTGTGATTAAAAGAATTTGCAGCACATATTTCGTTGGTAACTGGTTCAAAATATATATTAAAAATAGTAAAAAATATAATTCCAACTATCCAAAAAAAAGCAACAACAGTGCTTCCTGGGAAGAAATAATTATAAACCCCAATAACTGTTGTCAAAAATATAATGAAGGCCTGCTATAATTTTATTTTTTGCAATATGTTGAAGTTATGTAGCATGTTATTAAGTAAAAGTTTTAATAAATAAAACCACCATACAACTGACATTGTAATTTCAATTACTTGGTACCTATCTTCAAACAGCAAAGATGCAACTATGCAGAAAGAAGTAACAAAGTATTAAATACTTAATTCATAGTCTCCACTCAGTTTAGAGTTTTTGTAGGTGCAGTCTAGTCTTGGATCATAATAGACTTAATTGATATAGCTACAAAACAAATGTAATACGGCCATACAAACAATAGATATAATGATGCTTGAGATTTTAATAACTGAGAAGCATTCATCTTTGGTGACAACATCAAAATAAGTATCTTAAGAGAAAGTAGAAGAATATTTATAATTTGAGTTTTTTTCACACTAGAAAATGGAAGCAAAAAGCTAGAAGAAAGGAATATACAGAACTTAGGTTAAGGTATTTACTGTAAAGTCTAAAGCACAGAAAATGATCTTATGGGAGGATTTAAGTTTTTAGTTTGCACTTCCATTTTTTTCAATAAGTAGCGATGATGAAGCAAAAGACATAATTAAAATGATAATAAAACTAGAACTAAAGTAGAATAAATCTTGATACTAACTTACATAGCCATTGTTCATTAAAAAGGGGACAAAGAGGAATCTTTGCATAAGATATAAAATATCATTTGTTAAACTAGTATTACGCATCCAAACTGAGTCTATTAATCCAATCAATTAGATTGTTTGTATGAATATAAATATTGCTTCAATAAGAAAAGAATTATGATGAAAATCTATCATTTTATCTATCAAATAAAAAAGCTTGTATTTATACTTTTGAGAAGTCTACTCTGAATCATCAAAATGCTCTAAATCGTTTTTAATGTCCATTTTCCTATTCAACTTAAATCTTTATAATGAATGAATGAATTAATGTATTTTTATTACTTCTACTTTTTGCTTAATTATTTGTTAAAATTAAATCAGATTTAAATGTTATTATAAATAGAACTTAACTTATTACATTCAAAAATATATGATAATTATTAAATAAATTACATTAATTTCAATTTATTTTTTATTTGCTGATCACCTTATTTGCTTAACTTTTGTTTTTTATTTCACTTTTTGAGTTGAAAAAGCAGCAACAAAATCCTTAATTAATTTAAATTTCTTATATTTCTTTCCTTTCACCTTCTTTCTTTTCATGTTTTTTTGTTTTATCTCATAATCATTAAAACCATTCCCTTAAAAATCCATTTAATAAATAATTATCTAAATGTGTTTTGTTCCTTCAAAAAGTAGTTTTCTGATTCTATTTCGCGCTTCTTTATCATATTGGAATGTTTAACTGAAGATTATTTTTATATTCACTTATTAATAAAGTTAATAAATATTATTTGAATTTAAACATTGAAAATATAAACTAAAGTAAATGAATTCATGTAATAATCTAATTTAAAATTTAATGAAAATTTTAAATAAATTTTATTATTATTTTAAAAAGTTGTTTGAAGGAAATTATTTTTATTTGTAATAAAATTTATGGTTGATTCTTACTTTTTTTATTAAATTAAATATTACAAATAATTAATAAATTTTTATATTTAAGCTAAAAATTTTTCTATCTTATCTTATATATATCAATTAATTAATTAATGAAATGCATAAAATTCTTATTATTATAATTTAAATATAATATTAAACTATTGATTTTGCAAAAATTTTATTTTAAATAAATAATTTATAGACACTTCAAAAACATTCAATTTTTATATAGGTATTTAACTATAAATAGAAAAATGGTTGATTCATAACGTCTTATGAAACTTTTAGATTTATCAATTCTAGTAAATCCACTAATTTTTTATAGAATTATTAATAACTTTGAAAACAAATATATTAGCTTATTAGAAGATTAATTAATTAAATTTAGTATATTTGATATTCGATATTCTTGAGAAAAAAAATGATATAATAGAATAATTACTATTCTAGTCTACAACCTGTAATTATTTTTTAGAAAAATTAATATTCTTAACAATTATTTTTATGAGTAATAAAAGTTCTTAATCTCTTCACATTAATCTCATTAAGTTCTCCGTATTAATCTTTTGTAAATTTAAATTTATTAAAATTAATCTTATTTATTTCATTTCTATTTATAAATTTACTTAAATATTTTTTTTTTCAAATAATTAATTACTCATATTTGCATTCATGCAAAATTTAAATAATATTTTATTTTCTACTTTTGCTTTGATTTTTAATTATTTCATTAATTTCTTATTGTTTCATATTTTTTTCTTCTTCTAACTTAATAATTAATTATATTTTGTTCAAAAATAATAATATAGAGAGAAAATAAATTCAAATTAAGATTTGTCAGAATTAAATTCAGCATTGGCAAAGTGCTCTAATCTCTCAAATTTGACACTTGATCTTGGGTAAAAAAACTTATTTGCTTAGGATTTTTATCATATTTTTCTAATAAAAAAAAAATTTAAAACAATAAAACTCAAAATTTATTTATTTTTTGATTTAATTTTTTTACCTTTTTAATCAGATTTTATTTTTATCTTCTTAAATTAATTTGTTTTTTAGTATTCAATTTATGTTTTTATCATGAATTAATATCTTATTATTTCATATTTTTTTATTCTAACTAATTTTATTTTCTTCTATATTTAAAAAGTGAAAATAGTATTGATGACGAAGAAGCATCAGGATTAGGTTTTAATTTAGCAAATTGTGCTAATCTCTCAAATTTAACACTTAATCTTGGGTAAAAATTTATTTATTTATGAGCTCTTTATTTGATTTGTTTGTTTTTAATTCTGATTCTATTTTTTTATTAATTTTTTTTAGCCCTTTTTGTATTATTCTATTTTTGCTTAAATTACCTTAGATTTTTATTTTTCATACCTTTTTTATCAAATAAAATTTATTTTCTTCAATACCTAAAAAGCATTAATAATATTGGTGCAATCGGTGCAACAAAATTAGTTTCTGGTTTGGCAAAATGCACTAAACTCTCAAGCTTGACACTTAATCTTCGGTAAAAACAGTTTATTTGTTTTTGATTGCAATATTTTAATTTCATATTGATTTTAAAACTATAAACCTCTTTAAATTAGTTTATTCATTAATTTTTATTTGATTTATTTGATTTTTTACTAGGATTGAGTTTTTTTTAATTTAAATAATTTTTTAATTTTCAATTTTTACTTTTTTATATTTTCTTCGTTTTTTTTCTTCAAACTAAATAATTAAATTTTCTTTAATATTTAAAAAGTAACAATTAAGTCGGCGCATGTTTAGATTCAGCTTTAGCAGGCTGCATGAATCTCTCACAATTGACATTTAATATTAAGTAAAAACAGCTTTATTTTATTTTAGATAATCAGCTATTATTTTAGTATGGGAATATGTCAATTTATTTAAAAAGTAAATTTAAAATTACCATAAAAATTATAAATTAATTTATTTTATTTGCTTATTGATCTTAGTTGTGTTTTATGTTTTTTTTTTTTTACAAATTTTGCTTTGGTTATTAATTAGTATTTTATAATTACATTCTCTAGCTAATTATTTAACAATATTTTCATATTTAAAAAGTTGGAATCGTATTGATGCAAAGAGTGCAGCAGATTTTGCTTTTGGTTTAGCAAAGTGTACAAATCTTAAAATTTTGGAACTTTATTTCGAGTAAAAACAGTTTATTTTCTATATTCTAACATAAAAATAAATAAATTTTTATTTATTTAATTTATTTATTTTTTTATCTTAATCAAACTCACTTTTTTATTTTCTACTTTTGTTATGACTAATAAATAATTTCCTATCTTTTGGTTGAGTGTGCACAGTGCGCGCTAAATATAAAAATATTAATTAGAGCACAACTTAAAACATTTTACATAATATAAAATTTAATTTATTTTTTTATGAAAAAATCTACTTAAATTTTTAATCAATCATTATAAGTAAAGAATTTTAGTGATAGATTAATTCATGTAGTTTAATAACTACCTAAATAAATTATGGTTCAAAAAAATTCTTTGTGCGCATTATCCAGCCTCTAATCTTTATCTCCAATAATTTCTTATTATTTGTCCATTTTTTACTAACTAACTAACTAATTAATTAATTAATTTATTTATTTTTTATTTAATATTTAAAAAGACATAATTATATTGGAGATACAGGTACATTGGCATTAGCTTCTGCTTTAAAGAATTGCACTAACCTCACAAATTTGACACTTAACCTTAAGTAAAATGAATTAATATGTTTAGAAATGCAATATTTTTAACTATTAAAATTAACATTTTATTCTTTTTATTTATATATTTTTAAGCTTTTAATTTGTGTAATTACTTTTTAATTCTTATTATCTTATTTTAATTTAACTTATCTTTAATCTTTCAATTTTGCTTATTGAATTTTTCAATTTCTTATTTTTTCATATTTTTATTTTTTCTTTATTTTACCCTTCTAAGTTAATAATTTATAATATTTTCATAAATATTTAAAAAGGGATAATTAAATTAATGAAAAGGGTGCATCAGAGATAGCCTAAGCTTTAGTAAAATGCACTAATCTCTAAAATTTGAATCTTAATTTCAAGTAAAATCAGCTTTTTTATTCTTGATTGTGATATTTCTAAATATAAATATGAATTTAAAACAATAACATTTCTTCAATTAATATGATTTTAAGTTTTTTATTTGATCTTATTGCTTATTGATTCTGATAAATTTGTTTAATTTACCTTCTTTTTTAAATTTCATCTTTTGCATTGATTGTTAATTATCATATTTTTCAAAAAAAATAATGAATTTATTAATTAAATTTTCATAATATTTTAAAAGTAATAATCTAATTAGTGGAAAATAAGCATTAGATGCTATTTGTGCTTTAGTAAATTGCACAAATCTCTCCAATTTGACACTTTATCTTATGTAAAAAGCAGTTTATATATTTAAGATTATTATATTTTTCATATAAAAATGAACATAAAAAAATTAATTCTTAATTGATTTATTAGATTTTTAATTTTAATTATGTCTTTAATCTCTTAACTTTACTAATTTTTCAATTTTTATTTCAAATTATTTTATATTTATTCTTTATTTTTTTTTAATTAATTATTTTTTCTTGAATATTTAAAAGAGGAAATTAAATTAGTGATGAGATTGCTTTTCCAAATTTATTTTCTGCTTTTGGAAAATTCTTTACTCTCCTTGGATTGTAGTATTTTTCTTTTAAAAATAAATTTAAAACAATAAAATTATTTTAGTTTATTTAAAAGCTTATAATATATTTATTTGCTTTTTAATTCTAATTATTAACTTTAAATTTAGCTTATTTTTTAATTTTCAACTTTTTATATGATTATTCCTTAATATCTTATTATTTTATATTTTTCATTTTAAATAATTACAATTATATCTTATTACAGTAAAAGTAATTAAATTAGTGACTAAGATGCATCAGACTTAGGTTCTACTTAGACGACAAATTGCACTAATCTCTTATATTTAAAACTTGATCTTAGGTAATAAGAGTTTATTTGTTTTGAATTGAGATATTTTTAATATAAAAATAAATTTAAAAAGTAATAAAATTTCTATAATTAAATTATTTATTTATTTATTTATTATTTTTATTTACTTTTTGAATTTCATTTGCTTTTTCTTGGTGAGGGAGGAGTATTTTTAGAATCGCTATCTTGATTTTATTTTTTAAATTTATGGATAAGAAATAAATAAATTAAAATTATCTTTATTTTAAAAGCATTTTGAATTAGAGATTTTACCATAATTATATATTGTTCAATATTAAAAAAGTTACAATAGAATTGGTGCAAAGTTTATAAAAGGAATAAGTGAAGCTTTATAAAAGTTCGTTAATCTCTCAAATTTGACACTTTATCTCAAGTAAAAAAATATATTTTTGTTGAATAATTAATTATATCTATTTTATTTGAAACAATAAAATATTTTTTATTTAACAATTTGCATTTTAGACTCTTTTACTCTAAATTTAATTTGTTTTATATTTTTCTAACTTAATATTTACTATTAATTAATTTTTTATTATTTCTTGTTTTTTCTTCATTTTTCGTTATTGTCTAACTTATTAATTATTATATTTTCTTCTATATTTAAAAAGTAATAATTAAATTGATGCAAATGGAGCAACAGACTTAGGTTCTGTTTTAGCAAAATATACTAATCTCTCAGAATTGGTACTTGATCTTAAGTAAAAACAGTTTATTTGTTTTGGAATGTGATATTTTTTAATAATAAGCAATAAAATTATTTCTAAATTTTTGTTTCTGTTCTTAATTTTACTCAATCTTTTATTTTAAACTTTCGATTTAATTATAAATTAGTTTATTATATTTTATATTTTCATTTTTCTTAAAACCAACTAACTAACTAATTAATTAATTATATTATATTATATTATCTTAAACTTTTAAGCAGTAATAAAATTGGTGATAAAGGAGCATTATGCTTAAGTTAGGCTCTATTAAGCTGTACTAATCTCTCAAGTTTAAAGCTTAAACTTTAGTAAAAATAATATTTATTTATTTTTGCTTAATTAATTTTTTAATAAAATTAATTTAAGACAAAAAATATTGAAAATTTTTTATTTGTTTATTTGCTTTTAATTCAGATTCTATTTTTTTTGTTATTTTAACTTATATTTTAATGTTTAAATTATAGTTAATTTATCATTATTTAATCTTTTTTTATTTTGTAAATTACTAATTCATTCTATTTTATTTTGATATTGAAAAAGAAGTAATAAAATTAGTGCAAAGTTTGTATCAGGATTAGGTCATGTTTAAGCAAATTGTACTAATCTCTCATTTTTTGAACTTGATGTTAGGTAAAATTTATTTTTTTTGTGATATTTTTTAGTGTAAATATCAATTTTAAAAAATAAAATCATTTAATTTATTTATTAGCTTTTCTTTTAATTTGTTTATTTTGAATATTTTTTCCTCATAATATAATTTTTTGTGAGGGTAATTTTTTTGATTTTAATAAAAAAAAACATAAAATTATAAATTAGTAGATAATTTGCTCTTTAAAATTTTCATAATAAAATAAAATTCATCCCCACCCACTGTAACTCATTTTTATTTTTCTGCTTTTTCTTTAATAAAATATTAATTTCTATTTTTTTGATATTTTTCCTTCATTTATTCTTTCTTTCTTTGTAATTAAATTTTCTTTAATATTTAAAAAGCTATAATATAATTGATTAAATTAATTTATCTGGCTTAGATTCTACTCTATCAAAGTTCACTAATCTCTCAAATTTGGCACTTTATTTTGGGTAAAATCAGTTTATTTTTTTAAAATGTGATATTTTAAAAATAAAATTATGAATTAAATGAAATAAAACTATTAATATTTTTAAATAGTTTGCTTTCTTGCTTGCTTTTAAATTAATATTTAGTTTTTTTATTATTTTAATTTATTTTTTTATTTTTTAACTTCTAATAATTTCATTTTTTGCTATAAATAACTCCTTATAATTTTTTGAAATTTAAAAAGAAGTAATAAAATTAGAGCGATAGATACAACATACTTAGGTTAAGTTTTAGCAAAGTGCACTAATCTATCAAATTTGACACTTTATCTTGGGTAAAATCAGTTTATTTATTTTGTATTATGATATTACATATATATATAATTTTTTATTAATTGATTTATTAGCTTTTTATTTTATTTATTTACTTTTTTATTCCTATTTTTCTTTTTTCTTTTAATTTAACTAAGTAACTAACTGATTCTTTAATTTTAATTTTAATTTTAACTTTTGCCTTTATTTCAGATTAATTTCTTATTTTGCATATTTTTTCTTTTTAATGATGGGTGATTGTTTTTTCAATGTTTAAAAAGCGAAAATCAAATTTGTGATGAAGGTGCATCCGGATTAGGCTCTGGTTTAGCATGCTGCGCTAATCTCAAAAGCTTAACACTTAATTTCTAGTAAAAAAATATTTTTTATAATAAAAGTTAATTTAAAATAAAAAACTTCTATTATTTAAAATTTTAATTTTTTATCTTTTTAATTCTGAGATTATTATTTTTTCTGAATTTATTCATTTTTAAATTTTAAACTTTTTTTTTACAATGAATTAATTTTGGTGATATACCAAATCATCGCTATTATATTATTACACAATATTCTAGTTTTTTAATAATTTTTTTTTTTTAGTGGTCACAAAATATACATAAAATAACTTTTTCTCAAAACAATTTTTGCATACCTATACAATATATAAATAAATATAATTTATGCAAAGAAGTCTAAAATATCTTAATTTCTTATTTTTTTTTCATATTTATTACTTTATTTTTTCCTTTTTAATAGCTAACTAACTAATTATATTTTATGTAATATTTAAAAAGTTGTAGTTAAATTGGTTCAATTGGTATATCAGACTTAAGTTTTGCTTTGACAAATTGCACTAATCTCTCAAACTTAGAAATTTCTGTTGGTTAGTAATATTTTTAATAAAAAATTAATTAAAATAATAAAAACATTTTTAATTAATTAATTTATTTATTTAATTATCAAAGCAAAATTTCAAAATTAAAGAATAAACTAAAATAATAATAATAATAATAATAATAATAAGAAGAAGACAAGTAAGAATTAAAAGCAATAAAATAAAATAAAAAGCTTTACTAATTAATTTCTTACAATTTTTCCTTATAACTAACATAATGTATTTTCTTCAAAAAACTGAATTAATGTGTGAAAATTTAACATTTTATTTTATGTAAAAACAATTTTTTTGTTTTAGATTATAATTTCTTTCATAATATAACATTAATTTAAAAATATAAAATGTAATAATTAATTTATTTAATGGTATTTGATTCTTTTTTTTCTCTTAATTCACTCATTTTAAAATTTTTAACATTTAGTTTGGTTATAAATTAATTTCTAATCATAATTTCAAATCTTTTTATCTTCGTTTGTTTTTTACTCATAACTAATGAAATTTTCTTCAATATTTAAAAGTGGTAATTAAATTTGTGCTGAAGGTGCATCAAAATTAGGTTTTGCTTTAGCAGACTGCCGTAATCTCTCAAATTTGAAACTTGATTTAGGGTAAAAACAGTTTATTTGTATTAGATTGTAATATTTCTTATTATAAAAGTTCATTTAAAGTCATAAAATTCTTTTAATTCAACTATATTTTATTGCAGTTTTGTTTTTTTCCTTAATTTTTTAATTGTAAACTTTTGCTTTGATAAGAATTTCTCAACATTTTATATTTCTTTTATTAATTTTCATGTTCTAACTAACTAACTAATTATATTTCCTTCATATCTAAAAAGTAACAATTAAATTGGTGAAATAGGAGCGTTAATCTTAGGCTCTGGTTTAGTAAAAATCTCTAAACTCTCAAATTTAACACTTTATCTCAAGTAAAACAATTTATTTTTTATTTTTAGTATGTGGCATCTTTAATATAAAAATGAATAAAAAACTATAAAATTTTTCTATTAATTATTTTTTATTAGCTTTTTGATTCTTGTTCTCCCATTTTTGTTAGTTACTTTCATATTTGATTTTCAAATACTACTATCTTTAATTAAAAATTCATTTCTCATTATTTCATATCTATTTTTTCATTTTTTCCTTCTAACAAACTAATAATATTTTTCTATAAAATTTAAAAAGTGGTTGTTAAATTGGCACAAAAGGAATATCAGATATAAGTTCGGCTATAGCAAATTGCACTAATCTCTCAAGTTTAACACTTTATTTAGGGTAAAAACAGTTTATTTGTTTTAGACTGTGATAATTTAAAGTATAAAATGAATTTATACAATATATCTAACTCTTTTAGTTTACTTATTAGCTTTTATTTATTAATTTTTTATTTTATTTCTATTGTAATTAATTTTATGTATTTATTTATTTTAATTTAAAATTTTTTTGTTATTAATTTTTTATTTCCAAATTAATTAATAAGTGATAAACAAATCTTAAGTTCGCATACATTGATATTAATGAGCATCTATCTTAAATCAAAGAGGCTAGTTATTAAAAATATATCTTTTTGAAACTTACGCATGAAAGTTATGAAAAAGAAATAAACAAATTAATTTTTATGTATTTAATATTTTTTTTTAATAGAGTAATTTAAGCTAAATTTAGCAAGATAGTTTTGTAACTTTCTTTATGTTTATAAATTTTATAGTTTGTCATTTTAATATTACATTTTAAGCTAACCAGATTTTCAAATTATATAATCTTGATATTCCTGATTCTTATTAATAATTTATTTATTAATTAAAAGGTTAAAAATAAAAAAAATTAAAACAATAAGGTAGATTTATTTCATAAAAAACTTTAAAAAAATTATGAGAAAAATTTTTATTCAAATTGTATTAAATAAACTTAAAATTTATAAAATATCTTAAATTTTTAATTAGACTTGATTTCTATTTATAAAAGCGAAAATTATATTATGCATGATGGATCTTCTACTATTAGTACAGCACTTGATAACTGCAAATTCCTTACTAATCTCAACTTTTCAATTTGGTAAAATTATTTAATTTTTATTTTTCATTACTTATAAAAGTTTAAACTATTTGATATATTTTGATTTAAAAGTCAAAACAAATTTAAGTAGTAAATGAATAGATTTATATTATTTGAAAAGTAGAAATAAAATTGGTGATATAGGAGCCAAAAATATAGGATTGGGTTTGAGTAACTGCACTCATCTTACAAATTTAGAGTTAGGCATAAGGTAAATTAATTTATTTCATTTATAACTTAAAAAACATTATGAGAAAGCTTTTTTTTCAAACTGTATTTATTAATAAATAAACTTAAAATTTATAAAATGTCTTTAATTTTTAATCAAACTTGATTTCCATTTATAAAAGCGAAAATTAAATTGGGTATGATGGAGCTTTAACTATTGGAACAGCAATTGGTAAATGCAAATTCCTAACTAATCTCAAATTTTCAATTTTGTAAAATTATTTTATATTTATTTTTTCATTACTTAAAAAAGTTTGAATTATTTATTTGATATATTTTGATTTAAATGTCAAAACAAATTTAAGTAGTTAATAAATTGATTTTTATTGTTTGAAAAGTGGAAATAAAATTGGTGATAAAGGAGCCAAAAATATTGGATTAGGTTTGAGTAATTGCTCTCAACTTACAAATTTAAAATTAGACATAAGGTAAATTCATTTAGTTTAAAACTTTTTAAAAAATATGTGAAAGATTTTTATTCAAACTAAATTAAAATAAACTTAAATTCAATTTTTTATTAAATTTTATTTTCAATTATAAAAGCTCAAATTAAATTTGTGATGACGGAGCTTCTACTATTGTTACAGCACTTGGTAACTGCAAATTCCTTACTAATCTCAACTTTTCGATTTAGTATTTATTTTTTTTTTCATTACTAAAAAAAGTTTGAATTATTTTTTTTATTTTGATTTAAATGTCAAAACAAATTTAAATAGTAAATAAATTGATTTATATTTTTGTTTTTCAAAGGGGCAATAAAATTGGTGATAAAGGAGTCAAAAATATTGGATTAGGTTTGAGTAACTGTACTCAACTTACAAATTTAGTTTTTAGCTCAGAGTGAATTTTATTTATTATTTTTGAAAAAAAAATTATGTTAAAGTTTTTAAGATGATATTTAAAATATCTTTATTTTATAAGTAATAATGAGAAGTTTCTAAAATCCAGTGAAATTATCAACTGCAAAAATATAAAATAATTGAATTTATCAACAAAGTAATTACTTTTTTTTTGCTTAAAATTAGATAATCTTAAATAAAATTTTTTATTTTTCTAAAATATAAATTTATATTTATTAAAAGAGAATTGCCAGAAAAAAGAAAAATAGAAATCAAAAGATTAGCTTTAAAAATAAAAAGATTAGTTAAATTAAATATAGATTGAATTTACTAAAATGAATAGCTAAATATTATTTATAATAGTACATTAAAAACATTTAATTTAAAAGTTGTATAATGAGTATATATATTTTTTAATATTTAATTTAATTTTTGGAAAAAGCAAATGATTTATTATAATAATATTATTATCAGTAAAACAATCAATTAAAATGATTTATATATTATGGTGTTTTTAATGTTAGAAACTACATAAAATAAAATCTTTTTCTTTATGTGTTATTAAAATATAGAATTTCTTATCAAAGATAGGGTTTCCATATTTTATTAATATCAAAAAATCAATAAAAAGTCATCAAAATAGGCAATAAAATTTCAGTGTATAGCCTTGAAAAAAGGCTGTTCCCTAGGGTATTATACAAATATATAATATATATGTTGAGAAATATTTTTTTTTATTTTTATTTTTAATTTTCAAAAATCTTTTAATTTCTTATTAATTTTTATAAAGAGGATAAATAATTATTTAATATATAAAGAAGTTAAAAAATGCTTAATAAGACAAACAATACATTTTCTTTAAATAATAAATATAATAATTTCATTACTTACTTACTTATTTTAAATTTATATAATTGTAGTATTATTAGTATTTTTTTCAATTATTATTAAGTTTATAAACTTTAACATAATCAACATACATTTCTTTTGGTTCTTTGTAATGCTCAGGTTTTGCATATTTCTCTATGACTGCAAAATTCAAAATCAAGTAAAAATCTCTATCAGGAATAACTATAGGACAGCCTATGCTTTTGTTGTTTGAAGGATCGCTAATAATAAAGCTATAATTAGCAACACCATCAACATAGAAGGTCACTTCATTTTTAGTCCAAAGCATTCCATAAAGATGATATTCAGTGAAAGAAATTTATTTCATTGGGGATCTATACCAAATTCTACAATCTCCATATTGTGATCTATTACCATAAATATATGCACTATAGACATAATCATTTTTGTCATCGCCACTACAAACATTGCAATATTCCATAATATCTACTTCAACTGAATATGGCCATCTTGAGTTGTCAGCAGGAAGAGCCCAGAATGCTGGAAATGATGAATCCTAGAATTATAATTTAGGTAATTTAATTCTTGCTTCAGCGTAGCCATATTAAAATTTGAAACCTTTACTTCCTCTAGTTTCCAAATATCCTCCAGAATAGTCATATTTTTTTTGATCGTAAATCGTGGAATTATACTGTGCACTTAAAACCAAGTTATCTCCTTCTATTTTCACATTTTCTTTAGTATAAATTTAAAATTATTAACTAGTTCTAACTAAGTTATCACCAACTTTCCAATACTAAGTGTTTATTTCAGTTTGATTAAACTGATCTTCAAATTTCAAAGTAAAATCATCATAGTTTATAACATCAGGATGTTATGAAGGACTACCAGTAGAACTATGAGATGCAGAAGCGATAGCAAAAAGGAAAGCACATATTGAAATATATGTTAAGCAATTTTTAATATTTTTCATTTTTTATAGGATTTGTTTTGTATTTATTATTATTCAATTTTAATACAAATAATCAGAGCTTTTTCAGCTAAAATCTTAAAGTTTTTAAATGAGTTCTAAAGCATTCAAAAAATTGTAATTTGTATTAATTAAATTACTGTGATTTTTAATTTAAGGTTAAGCAAGCAAAAAAAAATTATATCCACAAATTCTTTTAAATTTCAAATTTAGATAGAATTTCAGCCTCAATTATAGTGAGACTCAACTTAAAGGTTTGACAGTATTCAGTAATTTAATAGATTAATTAATTAATCAAATGAAAATCAAAATTTAATTTATTGTAATATTAAAGATCAAAAGTACACTTTGATAACATTTTATAAATTATTAGAAATGTAAGTTTTTTAACAATAAGTTTAAAACTATTAGAGAAAGTATGAAACATTGGATGTATCTTAAAAAAATAGAATTTATTCATTAATATCTATCATGCATGCTTAAAATTAAGCAATATATTTGTTTTATCTTAAAAATATGATCTATTACTAAATTAAATTTATTTGTATTCTTTAATTACTGGATTAATATTTAGTTAAGCTTTTAATTTAAAAACTGAATAGAAAATCTTTGGTGATTTTAAGATAATCTCATTATTTACTTTTTTAATTATCAAGATATACTTTTATTAAATTATGTAACAATTAAATTCAAGAATAAATCTTAAAAATAAAATTGAATAAATTAGATTTTTCTTTTTAAACTATATCAAATAATAATGCTTAAATATGCTAATTTTTTACAAATTACTTACACTAAAATAAAATTCTAAATTTGTATTGATTTATAAAAAGTTAATTAATTAACTAACTAGCTCAAATTGTATAAAAATAAATTAGAATTGAATAAATTAATATTGATCAACTTATTGATAATATAAATTAATATATACTGGACAAGGTATTTCTAGAAAAACATTTTTAATTAATTTTTTTGATGGTATTTGCATTATATATGAAGTTGTGGGTTTTTTTATTTAATTTAATTTAGACTGATCAAAAATCTGAATAGGGTGTATTTATTTTTTAGGTTGAATAGGAAACTAAGAATCAACTTGGTAATAATTTTAGTTTATTTAACAAGGCAAGATAACTTTAGCTCTTTTTTATAAAAGATAGTTAAATTATTTTTCATATAACGCTATTTAAATTTAAACCTTTTAAATAAACCTAATATTGATGATATTTATTAAAGAGATTAATTTTTAAAAATTTTTTATTTATTTATTTTTTACATAAATTAATAAAGAAATATATCTATTGCTAAAACAGTAAAATAATTAATTTTTTACTATGACTTTAATATTATAAATTTCTACATGCATACTCACTACTCAAAAGTTAAATACTTAAAATATAAATTACTAAATTTAAATGTTAAGTCTTTGAAATATTTTGATATTGATTGATTGAAATATGCTTTTACATAAAAATGATATTATTTTACAAATAGTTTTAGAATTTTTTTTTAGTTTTTATTCATTTTATTTATTTTTTATTAAGCCAGTAAAGTAATTTTTTAGTTAAATACAAATCATATTCTTGAATATTTTTTAGATATAAAGCATAAATCAATTAATTAGAAGAAATTCTATTAGTTTTATGTTACATTTTTATCAAAGTGTTTAATCCCTTTTATTCATTCATTATTTTAGCTATAAGAACAGCAGATTTTATATATAATAAATTAACATAAAAATTAACTAAGCGAACAAATATTAAAAATGAAAAAAATTCAATTTCACTTAATTACCTTGGGGTTGCTTTTAGTGCTTTCTTCTGCCACTCATAAAACAACTGATTCTCCCTCTACTTCTCCAGATGTATTTAACTACAATGACTATATTGAAGTATTCAAAGACGATTTCGATCAATAATAGCTAAACACTAATTATTGGAGAGTTGCTGATAACTTCTTTAAAACTATTGAATAGAGAAACTATATCTACACTAAAGATAATGTGAAAGTATAAGACGGTAATTTGGTTATCAGTGCATAACGTTAAAAAGTCACTTTTAATGATAAATCATATGATTACACTGGAGGTTTCATTGATAGTAACAGTACCTAAGCAATTACACTCAAATTCAATCAATACACAGAAGCTAGAATAAAAATAACTTAGTACAAAGAGAGTGATTTATCCGAACCAGGTTTTTTTGGTATTCCTATGAATTACGAAAGTTGGCCACATCCAACTGAATTTTAAATAATGAAATGTAGTATTTTTGACGATAATACTTAGTAGAATTATCCATACGTTTATAATACTTTTATCTATTATTAATGGGTAGATAATGGCGACTGTAGAATTTAATATAGATCTCCTTATAAAAAATTAGACTTTTCTGAATATCACACTTATGGTATGCTATTGAAAGAAAATGAAGTTACATTTTACATTGATGGAGAGGCTCAATTTTCCTATGTTGCTAATGATCCATCTAATTCATCACTTCTTGGTTGCCGCATAAGAATTCCTAAAAAAGACATCCTTTTAGGTTTTGATTATGTAGTAAAAAATACACTTTTAACTCCTAAATAAATGTATGTTGACTATGTTAGAATTCTCAAACCTAAAAAATGATAGCCAAGTTAAAAATTTTTAAATAATATTTTGAATGAAGTAATTATATAAATATTTCATGTTCAGTTAAAGTTAAATATTATTTTGAATGCCCAAGAATATTTTATTTACAATTAGTTATTTGAAATTTATTACATTAATTTAAATATTTAATAATTATTCTATATAGTTATCAACACTCTAAATCCTCCTATTTTCTCATATATTTAATGTTCTTCAAAAACATTTTTTTACTCAAAATCTAATAGTACTCTTATAAAAAGGATAAATATTTAAATTTAGTAGAAATAATTATTATTCCAAATCACATTCAAAATAGATGTAGATCTAATAAAGCTATATTTCTTTTGCATTTAAATATGAAGATCTATTTATTTATTCAATTAATTATTAAAATATCTTAAATTTTTAATTAAGCTTGATTTCCATTTATAAAAGCTCAAATAAAATTGGTAATGATAAACTTGTACTATTGGTATTGTACTTGGTAACTGTAAATTCCCTACTAACCTCAACTTTTCAATTTGGTAAAATTATTTTATATTTACTTATTGATAAATTAAAAAAGTTTGAATTATTTATTTGATATATTTTGATTTAAATGTCAAAACAAATTTAAAAAGTTAATAAATTGATTTATTTGTTTGAAAAGTAAAAATAAAATCGGTGATAAAGGAGCCAAAAATATTGGATTGGGCTTAAGTAATTGCACTCAACTTATAAATTTAGAATTTGGGATTAGGTAAATTCACTTTGTTTATATCTTTAAAAAAAATATGTGAAAGATTTTTATTCAAACTAAATTAAATAAACTTAAAATTAATTTGTAAAATGTATTAAATTTTTAATTAGATTTAATTTTCATTTATAAAAGCAAAAATTAAATTGGTCATAATGTAGCTTCTACTATTGTTACAGCACTTTGTAAATGCAAATTCCTTTACTAATCTCAACTTTTCAATTTGGTAAAATTATTTTATATTTACTTTTTGTAACTTAAAAAAGTTTGAATTATTTGATTTAAATGCCAAAATAAATTTAAATAGTTAATAAATTGATTTATTTGAAAAGGGGCAATAAAATTGTTGATAAAGGAGTCAAAAATATTTCATTAGGTTTGAATAACTGAACTCAACTTACAAATTTAGTTTTTAGCTTAGAGTAAGTTTCATTCATTATTTTTGAAAAAAAATTATGTTAAAGTTTTTAAGATGTTATTTAAAGAGTTTATAAGTAATAATGAGAAGTTTCTAAAATCCAGTGAAATTATCAACTGCAAAAATATAAAATAATTAAATTTATCAATAAAGTAATTACTTTTTTTTTGCTTAAAATTAGATAATTATAAGTAAAATTTTTTATTTATCTAAAAAATAAATTTATTTTTATTAAAAGAGAATTGCCTGAAAAAAGAAAAATAGAAATCAAAAGATTAACAAAAAAAATAAAAAGAATAGTTAAATTAAATATAGATTGAATTTACTAAAATGAATAACTAAATATTTCTTAATTAATAGTACATTAAAAAAATTGAATATAAAAGTTGTATAAAATTTTTGAATATTTTATTTTATTTTTGGAAAAAGAAATTGAATTATTATCATAATAAAATAATCATTAAAATAATTAATTAAAAAGATGAGAGTTAAATGCCTTTTTACTAATCAATATTTAATTAAAAGAAATTTAGACAAATGTTTAGCTTTAAAAAAAAGATTAAATTTTGAAAATCTTCGTTAATTTTTTATTACCTTAATATCCAAAATTTCAGTGTATAGCCTTGAAAAAGGCATACCCTAGGATACAATATATATATAATAGATTTATTGAGAAATATTTAAATGAAATAAGAATTTTTTATTTATTATATTTTTATTTTTCAAAAATATTCAAAATCTTTCAATTTCTTATGAATTTACAGACAGTGAATAAATAATTATAAAATATGTATACAAGTTAAAAAATGTTTAATCAGACTAACAATACATTTTCTGTAAAAAAATATTATAATTTCATTTCTTACTTTAAATTTAAATAAATAAATTGTAGTATTGCCAGTAATTTTTCAATTATTATTAAGTTTATAAACTCTAACATAATCAACATACATTTCTTTAGGTTCTTTGTAATGCTCAGGTTTTGCATATTTCTCTATGACAGCAAAATTCAAAATTAAGTAGAAATCTCTATTAGGAATAACTATAGGACAGCCTACACTTTTATTGTTTGAAGGATCGCTAATAATAAAGCTATAATTAGCAACACCATCAACATAGAAGGTCACTTCATTTTTAGTCCAAAGCATTCCATAAAGATGATATTCAGTGAAAGAAATTTATTTCATAGGGGATCTATACCAAATTCTACAATCTCCATATTATGATCTATTACCATAAATATATGCACTATAGACATAATCATTTTTATCATCGCCACTACAAACATTGCAATATTCCATAATATCTACTTCAACTGAATATGGCCATCTTGAGTTGTCAGCAGGAAGAGCCCAGAATGCTGGAAATGATGAATCCTAGAATTATAATTTAGGTAATTTAATTCTTGCTTCAGCGTAGCCATATTAAAATTTGAAACCTTTACTTCCTCTAGTTTCTAAATATCCTCCAGAATAGTCATATTTCTTTTGGTCATAAATCGTAGAATTATACTGTGCACTTAAAACCAAGTTATCTCCTTTTATTTTCACATTATCTTTAGTATAAATTTAAAATTATTAACTAGTTCTAACTAAGTTATCACCAACTTTCCAATACTAAGTGTTTATTTCAGTTTGATTAAACTGATCTTCAAATTACAAAGTAAAATCATTGTAGTTTATAACGTCAGGATGTTATGAAGGGCTACCAGTAGATTTATGAGATGCAGAAGCGATAACAAAAAGAAATGCACATATTGAAATATATGTTAAGCAATTTTTAATATTTTTCATTTTTTATAGGATTTGTTTTGTATTTATTTTTAATATACAATTTTAATACAAATAATCAGTACTTTTTATGCTAAAATCTAACAGTTGTTAAATGAGTTCTAAAGCATTCAAAAAATTGTAATTTATATTAATTAAATTACTGTGATTTCTCATTTAAGGTTACGCAAAAAAAATTATATCCACAAATTCTTTTAAAAATAACAAATTAATTAAAATTTCAGCCTCAATTTTAGTGAGACTCAACTTAAAGGTTTGACAGTATTCAGTAATCTAATTGATTAATTAATCAAATTAAAATCCAAATTTAATTTATTGGATCATTAAAGATCAAAAGTACACTTTGGTAACATTTTGTATATTATTAGAAATGTAAATTTCTTAAACAATAAGTTTAAAAAGATTAGAGGAAGTATTACAAATTTGATGTATTCAAAAAATAGATTTTATTCATTGATATCTATTATGTATGCTTAAAATAAAACAATATATTTGTTTTATCTTAAAAATATGATCTAATACTAAATTAAATATGTGTTCATTCTTTTTTTACTGGATTAATATTAAGTAAGGTTTTTAATTTAAAAACTGGATATTAATATCTTTGGCAAATTTATGAAAATCTCATTATCTACTTTTTTAATTATCAAGATATCCTTTTGTTAAATTATGTAATTATTAAATTCAAATTTTACTCTTTAAAATAAAATTGAATAAACTAGATTTTTCTATATCAAAAAGAATGTTTAAATATGCTAATTTTTTACATATCACTTACACTAAAATCAAATTCTAAAATTATATTGATTTACAAAAAAATAATTAATTAACTAACTAACTCAAATTGTATAAAAATATATTAGAACTAAATAAATTAATATTGATCAACTTATTGATAATATAAATTAATATATACTGGACAAAGTATTTCTAAAAAAACATTTTTAATTAATTTCTGTTATTGTATTTACTAATATATGAAGTTGTGGGTTTTTTTATTTAATTTAATGCAGGCTGATCAAGAATCTGGATAGGGTGTATTTTTTAGGTTGAATAGGAAATTAAGAATCAATTTGGTAATCATTTTAGTTTATTTGGTTGGCTAGATAATTTTAATTCTTTTTCATAAAATATAATGAAGTTATTTTACATATAGCGCTATTTAAATATAAATCATTTAAATAAACCTAGTCTTGATAATATTTATTAAAAAAGTTTAATTTTTTACAACTTTGTATTTATTTATTTTTTACATAAATTAATAAAGGAATATATCTATTGTTAAAACAGTAAAATTAATTATTTTTTTTGCTATTATATTAACATAATTAATTTCTTCATACTCACTTAAAAGTTAAATACTAAAAATATAAATTACTAAATTTAAACAATAAGTATTTGAAATATTTTGATATTAATTGATTGAAAGATGTATTTTTATTAAAATAAAATTATTTTACAAATAGTTTTAGAAATTTTTTATAAGTTTTTATTCATTTTAGTTATTATAAATTAAGCCAGTAAAGTTATTTTTAGTTAAATACAAATAATATTACTGAATATCTTTTAGATATAAAGCATAAATTAATTAATTCATTAAATAGCAGAAATTGTATTAATTTTATGTTACATTTTTACAAAAGTGTTTAATCCCTTTTATTCATTCATTATTTTAGTTAGAGGAACAGCAGATTTTATATATAATAAATTAACATAAAAATTAACTAAGCGAACAAATATTAATAATGAAAAAAATTCAATTTCACTTTATTACCTTGGGATTGCTTTTTGTGCTTTCTTCTGCCACTCATAAAACAACTGGCGCTCCTTCTACTTCTCCAGATGTATTTAACTACGCTAACTATATTGAAGTATTCAAAGATGATTTTAATTAACTAAACACTAATTATTGGAGAGTTGCTGATAACTTCTTTAAAACAACAGAATAAACAAACTATATCTACACTAAAGATAATGTGAAAGTGTAAGATGGTAATTTGGTTATCAGTGCATAACGTTAAAAAGTCACTTTTAATAATAAATCATATGATTATACTTCAGGTTATATAGATAGTAATAGTACTCAAGCGATTTCATTCAATTTTAATCAATACATAGAGGCTAAAATAAAAATAACTTAGTACAAAGAGAGTGATTTATCCGAACCAGGATTTTTTGGTATTCCTACGAATTACGAAAGTTGGCCACATCCAACTGAATTTTAAATAATGAAATGTAGTATTTTTGACGATACTACTTAGTAGAATTATCCATATGTTTATAATACTTTTATCTATTATTAATGGGTAGATAATGGCGACTGTAGAATTTAATATAGATCTCCTTATAAAAAATTAGACTTTTCTGAATATCACACTTATGGTATGCTATTGAAACAAAATGAAGTTACATTTTACATTGACGGATAGGCTCAATTTTCTTATGTTGCTAATGATCCATCTAATTCATCGCTTCTTGGTTGCAGCATAAGAATTCCTAAAGAAAACATCCTTTTAGGTTTTGATTATGTAGTAAAAAATACACTTTTAACTCCTAAATAAATGTATGTTGACTATGTTAGAATTCTCTAACCTAAATGATGATAGCCAAGTTAAAAATTTTTTAATAATATTTTGAATGAAGTAATTATATAAATATTTCGTGTTCAGTTAAATTAAATATTATTTTGAATAACATAGAATATTTTATTTACTATTAGTTATATAAAATTTATTACATTACTTAAAATATTTAATAATTATTCTAGTTATCAACACTCTAAATCCTCCTATTTTCTTACTTATTTAATCTTCTTCATAAACATTTTTTGATTCAAATATAATGGCTAAAAATAAAAATTTAATTAAAAAATTATAAAGATTGATATAAATTAAATTCTATTATTAAATTATTAATTTTTATATAAATTATATCAGCCATTTTAAAAAATAGAGATCTCAAATCACTAAATTTTTGAATGGTATTTGGTTATATTTAAGTAAATTTTATTCTTAAATTTTATTATGTCTAGCTAAGTATTTACTAACTTACAAGAATATAAAATTTATATATTTAAAAATAATGATAAATCTATCTATCTATCAATCAAAATTTTAGGTTAATTAATTTATCCAATTATAAAATAAAATATATTTATTATATTAAAGTATTCAAATATCTTTATATTTATTAAATCCTATTCCATCACTTTTATATCATCAAGATTCTATTTTTAAGGCAACTAATCTTTTTGATTTAAGGCACTTTACTTTACATTTTTTGGTGGTACTTTTAATATAAATTAGTGTAAATTACTAAAAAAATTATTAGAATAAAATTTTTAAATAAAATATTATATTTTAAATCAATAAATAAAAATAATGTTAACAAAATAAAAAGAAAGCTAAAAATAAATTAAAAGAGTTAGTGATAGTTTAAAATTCATTTTATATTCAAAAATATCACAATCCAAAACAAATAAGCTATTTTTACCTAAGATATAGTGTCAAATTTTAGAGATTAGTGCACTTTGCTAAACAAGAACCTAAGCCTAATGCGCCAATTTCACCAACTTAATTTTTACTTTTTACAAATTTAAGAAAAAAAAGTTAATTAGTCAGTTAAAAGGAAAAGATAAAGAAAAGTTATGAAATAATAACAAATTAATAAATAATAAAAGCAAAATTTACTATAAAAATCATTTAAATTAACTAAGAAAGAAATAAATAAATATAAAATAAATCAAATAAAAAGCTAATAAATTAAAAGAGTTAGTTATATTTTTTTTAATTTATTTTATATTGAAACATATCTTAGTCCAAAACAAATAAACTGTTTTTACTTAATATCAAGTGTCAAATTTGAAAGATTAGTGCAATTTGCTAAATCAGAACCTAAGTCTGATGCACCAATTGCACCAATTTAGTTCCACCTTTTTAAATATTTAAAAAAAAATAAACAGTTTGTTTACTTGATAGTAGGAAAAAATGAAGAAAATATTTTAAATAATAAGAAATGAATTAATAATAAAAGCAAAAGTTGAAAATTAAAAAAATGAGTTAAATTAAAAAAGCAAGCAAAATAATAAAACACAAAAATAAATCAAATAAAAAGCTAAATAAATAAATTAATTAAAAAGAGTGATTATATTCTTTTAAATTCATTTTTATATTCAAAAATATAACAATTCAAAACAAATCAACTGTTTTTACCTTAGATAAAGTGTCAAATTTGAGAAATTAGTGCATTTTCTTAAACCAGAACCTAAGCCTGATGAACCTTCATTACCAATTTAATTCTTTCTTTTTAAATATTGATTAAAAAATATATGGTTAATTAGTTAGTTAGAAGGAAAAAAATGAAATAATAAAAAATTAATAAATAATTAAAAGCTAAAGTTGAAATTAAAAAAATGACTTAAATTAACAAAAAAACAATCAAAAAAATAAATAAAAAAAAAACACACAAAAAAAAAATCAAATAAAAAGCTAATAAATAAATTAATTAAAAGAGTTATTTATTTTGTTTTAAATTCATTTTTATATTCAAAAATATCACGATAAAAAACAAAAGAACTCTTTTTACCTAAGATCAAGTACCAAATTTTAGAGATTAATGCACTTTCCTAAACCAAAACCTAAGCCTGATGCACCTTTATCCCCAATTGTATTTCCTCTTTTTAAAAATCGAAGAAAAAATTATAATTTATTAAAAGCAAAAAATTAAGAAAAAATATGAAATAATAAAAAATTATTGAATAATAAAAGAAAATGTTGAAAATAATAAAATGTTTTAAATCAACAAGCAAACAAATATATAAATAAATAAATAAAAATTAAGCAGAATAAAAAAGAAAAATAAATCAAATAAATAGCTAATAAATAAAAAAATTAAAAGAGTAAATTATTGCTTTAAATTGATTTTCATATCAAAATCCATAACAAATAAACTTTTTTTACTAAAGACGAAGTGTCAAATTTGAAAGATTTGTGCAATTTGCTAAAGCAGTACCTAAATTTAATGCACCTTCATAACCAATTTAACTCCACCTTTTTAAATATTGAATAAAAAATATATTGTTCAATAATTAGAAGGAAAAAACAAACAAAAAATATTAAATTTTATAAAAAAAAAAATGTAATGAAAATTAAGTTAAAAAATTAAAAAATATTTGTGTTAATAAAAATGAATGAATAGAGATGATAATTTAAATTTGAAAATTAATAGTGTAAATCAGATGAAAATTAAATTTAAAAGAGCATTAATAATAATAATATTTATAAATCAATATACCAATTATCCATATTAATATTGAGAACCTAAAACGATTAAAGTGAAGAGTTTAAAAACTATTTTATTAATAAAAATAATTTAAATAATATTTATCATAAATTAATATTTACTTCTTCTAGATGGTCGAAATAGTTATTATTTTATATCATTTATATTTTTTCTTTCAAAAATATTGATTAGTAATTTATGGAAATTTAATTAATTATTAATATATTACTTTCAAAACAGAGATATAAGGTAGTTTATTTAAGCCAGTATTTCGGTAATATCAATGAATAAATCTCAATTTTAATTTCAAAGGAAAATATCATACATTTTTAATAAGGTAATGTACTTTTAAAAAAATTAATTAATAGAGAGAAAAAGAAGATTAGATGAAAATTATATACAATTTTGCTTAAATAAAATGAAAGAGATATAATTCAATTGGCTTAAATATATAGAGTGAAATTTTTAAGGTTTATATTCCTGTTTTGCTAATAATAAATTAATTAGCTTTTCTATCAAATTGATTTTGATAAAATAAATAAAATTTAATAAATATCAAGTATAAATTTATAAATCAATCACTAAATTCTTACTTTTCAGCATCCACAAGAATTTAATACATGGAAATCTATAATAAATATATACAATTTGAAAAATATCAATATAAAAATCCTAATTTATAATAATTTGTTTCTAATTAATTGTATTAAAAATTTTAGAAAATATTTTTCAAGCTAATTTTCAAATAAAATATATAATAATGTGTTAGTTTATATTTGATTCAAAAAGTAATTAAAAGAAGCAAAATTAGATAGATAGATAGATAGATAGATAGATAGATAGATAGATAGATAGATAGATAGATATGGTTTAAAGAATATAAAATCCTAAAAAATAACAACGTGTGATCAATTTATGACTTTAAAAGGTAAAAGTCTTTAATAAAGATTTAATTAATTTATATTTTAGATATTGGGTAATATATTTTAATATTTTATTTGGCTTTCATATAAACTCAACTTAATCACCAACCTATCTATGTAGATAAATAAACTAAACTGCTGCTTGATAAATCGATCAGCAAACCTACCATATTTACTTCTAAATTTAAAAAACAATATCTAATTAATAAAAAATGTTTGTTTTAAAATAGACCTTATCAATTTTATATTTTGGTTACTTTATTTGTTTCAAAACTTAAGAAGAAAAGAGTTAAAAATTTAAATATGAGAGTTAATATAAAGTGTTAATTAGAGACTCTAATAAATCTAATAAGGCATGCACAATTTCACGAAATATAAAATTTTTTAAAATGATTAATATAAATATTCTATAAAATAATATTTAATTATGTGTGATTATAACATAATAAGAATATATATATCATTAAATATTTTATTTAAAATTGAAATTTTATTTTGAAAATAATAAGCAAAGTTAATTAATAAATAGAAAAGAACTAAATTTTATGTACAATTTCTATTCTAATTTGCTCTTTATCACTTTAATAATCAGTATTGCAACAATATTTTTTAAACAATTTTAATAAATTTATTTTTTTGGTTTATTTTTCTCATTTTTTCTGTCTTTATAAATGTTTAAGTTAAAATTCGTTAGTTTTTTAATAGGAAAATTACTACAATGTGTTGAACATAAAATCTATAAAAGAAATGGTGATACAAAATTAAGAAAAATTGCAAACATATTTAAAAAAGTATTCAATCAAATGCAAAATCTAAAAAATAATGTTTATATGTTATCAATTGTATTAAAAATCCTTAACAACATTTACTTATTTACCAAAAAGTATATCTATCAATCTCTCTATAAATACTAATTTTTTGACTCACTTCTAGCCTAATCAAAATTCAATAACAAATATTTTGAAATAAGCTAATTCTAATTATCTATCTATATACTCATTTTCTAAATTTCTCCTTTTTATTTTCAATAAACTATCAAGCTAAAATATATTAGAAATAATTATATATATTAAACTTTCTTCATAGTTGCTCTCAATTTTAATTGTAATTTTAAGCATTAAGAGTTAAAAAAACAAACAACTGAAAAAGATATTAATAACTCCAAACTTAACTCTAAAATATGGGTAATTAGATTTATTGAAAGATATATTGATAATTATATAGATAGATATATACTTAAGAGATATATTGATATAAAGATAAATAAATGGGTAGATAGATAGATAGGTTGAAAAATTAATGTAAAAATAATTAAATGTTAACTAACTTTTTACTCTGAAATTTTTTGAAAAAAAGTCATATGTACTCAAATCAGCCTTTTTTAATTTTATTAGGAATAATAATTTTAATTTTTTATTCATTTCATATCAAACTAAGTAAAATTAATATTTAATAAAAATAAATTAAATTGCTTAGTTCTCATGTTAATTTAAAAAGCAAAAAAACAAACAATCAAGTTTTTTATATAATCAAAAAATAAATGTAATAAGGACATTACATTGAATTTAAATTGAATTCCACTTAATTAATCACTTTGAAGTAATTTTAAATTTTAATAAAATAAAATAGGCTTCAGTCAATTTTTAAAATATTTAAATTTTAAAAAACTTTTAATAAAATTGAATAAAAAAAATTTTATTTATACAAAAATGAATAAACACTAAGTTATTAATTATAGTTCAATAATATTTTAATGAAACTAATCTAAGCAATTTTTTGAGTTGTAAAATGTGTTTTTAGTTCAAATATTCTTTAGTGGACTAACCAAAAGGATCTCTATTTTTAAAAAAAATTTTAATTTACAAGGTTAATAAAGAAAAATAAGCTTTTCATAAATAATTAATTCACATTTAATTAAATTTGTTAAGAATGTATTTATTTATTTATACAATGTAACAATTTCGAGACTAAATAGGTGTTTTATTTTTGCTAAATCTTTAGCTAGATTAAAAATTCCTGTTCCGTCAAAATTTGTTCCACTATTATTTTAAAAAAAGTAAATATATATTTTTATTTCATTTCTATTTCTAATTCTTAATTTATTTTACTTCTAAACTCTAAGATTAAGGTAGAAATGTTTAATTGATTTATTATTTGCTAACTCTTTTCCAATAATTTTCAAGCATTCATTATCAATGTGATTATACCTATTCAAAAAATTAATTATTAAAATATTCTTATTATTTATGACTTTTATTTAATTTGTTTAAATGTTAATTGAAATATGCTTTTTTACCACAAATCTAAGTCTAAGGAAATTAGTGTTTTGCAACTGTTGAATCCTTTAATTAAACTTTGGATATCCTCCTTGCCGATTTTGTTGATTCTTATAATTTAAAGATAATAATTAATCATATTGTGAATATAATTGAATTTTTTAATTTTTGATAGAAAAAAGAGAGAAATTTATTTTTTGACAATTTTCAATCACCAAAAGAGTCATTAAAAAATTATAAAATGGCAATTTATTTTGGCAACTCTTTCTAAAACACTGATTTTAAACTAGATTAGAGTATATTAATTAGATCTTTTCATTTTTATATTAATTTAAAAATATTTGAAGACCATCAGTTTATTTTAGTTTATATAAGGATAGATGCTAATTCATAAATAAATAAATATATTAATTATTTACTCAAAATTAATATTTAACTTTGAAAGATGTTTAGATTCTTAGAAACTCTATTCAAACTAATCAAGTGCATCGCTACCAATTTTATTTTGTCTTGATTTAATTAAATTATTTTTATTTTAGCAATTACTTCAAAATTATTTTACTTAAAATCAAGCTTTAAAGATTCTAATGTATCTATATTTGCAACTCCTTTAGAAAAGCTACAGAACCCATTTGAATTAATTTCATTGTTTCTAATTAGTTAAATAGAATAAGCTAATAAATCAATTTAAATATAAAATTAATTTAACTTATCAATATTAAAATTTAATAAAAAAATAATATTTTTTACTACAATTCAACTGTTAAATTTTAAATGGATTGAGATTATCCTAAACCTTCACCTAAAACCTTCAAATGAGAATCTCTAATAAAACTTTCACTGTTTAATACAAAAATAAACACATTAAAAAAACATAACAATTATTGGAAGAGATTACTTAAGTTCAATCATTAAAGTAGTTAAATTTTTGCATTATGCCAATCCTTTAGCCAAACAAGATAATCCATCAATTGCAAGACTATTTCTTCTACATTTAATTTATATTTTATGAAGATACTTTAAGCGTAATTTTTTGCATCAAAAATTTATATTTATATTTGATTTCTTTTAATTAGTAGATATTGATTGAATCTTTTCTAAATAAATTACGACAAAAAAATGTTTAGAGTCATAAGATTTTTAATATTCGGAAGATTTTTTCCTAATTCTTCCAAATCACAAAATGATAAAAGATTGCACCTAAAAGTTATTTTATTAATCAGTTAAAATTTATTTTTTACCAATAAATTACCTTAGTTTGAATGTTAAATTCTAAAGGCCATTTAATAATACTATTTTTTAGCATATCCTAACAAGTCTTTATCCACTTACAGAGCATCCACTTTTAGAATAATTAATACTCATCAATTATATTTTTAATATTTTTCAATAAAGTAAATATGTTTGTTATACCTAAAATATAGCTCAAGATCTCCTAATTAAGATGAATCATAATTGAGAAACTTTTTTGTAATAAAGTAAATAAATATATTAAAGATTAGTTTAAAATATATTTTTACATCATCAACTATTTCAAATATGTTTTATACAGAAGCCATTTTTTAAGCTTATTTTATTTTTTTTTTATCAAATACCAAATTAGTCTGATTTTAAAGATTATAAAAAATTAAATAGCAATAAATGTTTTAAACAAAACCAAATGTTAAATAAGAAATACAATTTTTTTATAGAAAAAAAGATTCAAGTTACTTTATTTGCTTATCAATTTTAATAAAAAATGAGAAACTTAATATTTTATTTCTAAAAAATTCTTAATTTAGTTTTTTATTTTAAACCAAAAATTTATAGTTTGTCATTTTTTAATAAAAGATGAGAAATTTAATATTTTATTTCAAAGATAATTGCATTAAGTCATTAATTAAAAGAAAAAATATTATTTACTCATTTTTAATAAAAAATGAGTAACTTAATTTTTTAATCGAAAAAATTCTTAATTTAGTTTTTTATTTATACCAAAAATCTTTAGTTTGTCTTTTTTAATAAAAGATGAGAAATTTAATATTTTATTTCAAAAATAATTCCATTAAGTCATTCATTAATTTAAAGAAAAAAATCTATTTAGTCATTTTTAATAAAAAATGAGTAACTTAATTTTTTAATCCAAAAAATTCTTAATTTAGTTTTTTATTTAAACCAAAAATCTTTAGTTTGTCTTTTTTAATAAAAGATGAGAAATTTAATATTTTATTTCAAAAATAATTCCATTAAGTCATTCATTAATTTAAAGAAAAAAATTTATTTAGTCATTTTTAATAAAAAATGAGTAACTTAATTTTTTAATCCAAAAAATTCTTAATTTAGTTTTTTATTTAAACCAAAAATCTTTAGTTTGTCTTTTTTAATAAAAGAAGAGAAATTTAATATTATTTTTCAAATATAATTGCATTCAGTCATTAATTTAAAGAAAAAATATTATTTACTCATTTTTAATAAAAAATGAGAAATTTAATATTTTATTACAAGTGTAATTACATTAAGTGATTTATAATAAAAAGAGAGAAACTTGGCATTTTATTTCAAATAATTTTTATTTAGACATTATATATAATAATATAGGGTTTCTGGCGCAGTTGGCATAATTGACTATGTCAAAAAAAAAAAATATCAAATGAAAAAATAAAAAAAGAGAATAACTTTTTTTTAAATTAATGATAAAGAAACGTTTAATTTAAATTATATAAAATTAAATATCATTTTTATGTACAAGATAAATATTGCTTGAGTATAAACTATCTTATATGAGTATTTTAAGAGATTAGATTTTTAGGTATCAAGTAAAATATTTACCTTTATTAAAAAATTTCATTCTTTATTTGCTAAATTATTGGCAAAGAGACAAATAAATAGATAAGAAATAAAATAGAGCAAATCATTATACAAGTAACTAATCTTGCTATATTGAGAGTATCAGAAAGGGATTGAATTCCATTTATAAATATGTTATTTATTTCTCTCATGACGAACTTTAGGTAAGTACAAATTATTTGTATCTCATACATTTACTAATTCATGGATTATTTGAATGGTAATTATATTTCCCCTTATGTTATACTTTATGAATAAGCTATCATTTATGTTATTAAATGCTCTATGTTTATATTCATTCCTTCTTTAATTTTACCATTCAAAAAAATATTACATTCAGTCTAATTTATATTGAATGGATATTTTTGATATAGCTCAATGCAAATTTTGGAGTTTTACGAGAAATATAAATCAAATTAGCTCTGATATGAAAAAGGCAAATTGATATAGTTATTATAGTGTATATCAGTTAAATTATCCATCAAGTCATACATAGAATTTATATTTTTCTTAAAATAAACAATTGGTTCATAAATTTATCTGACTCCAATAAAATTATTTGCTATGGTTTGACTTTTCAAGCAATTAAACAAAAGCATGAAGTTTGGCTCAATTTATAAGCTATAAATTAACTCCTAATAAAAATTTATTAATAAACTGGTGAAATTTTAAGTGAGATAGGTGTCAACAATTATGAAGACAATAAAAAAGATTATTTAAAAAAAGAATGGTATTAGCAATTAAGCATTAAAGAGATTATGTTTAACAGATCTTACATTCTAGCTTGTTATATTTCTTAAGTGGAATACTGTGTTTTACGAAGAATTATTTTTATTATTTTCTTTTTATTTAGAGTTTCGTATACCATCTTGATTATAATAATCAGATTTAGGTGATTTTGATTCTTATGTATAGCAATTTTAACTTTGAATATTCTATTAATTATCATCTAAGTTGCCTAGATTATTGTTTTAATCTTAACTTTCCTTTTCGTCATCTTGTTCTTCTTCATTTAAAACTTCATTTTCTTAGTGCTCTTCAATATTGTTGTTCAAAATTTTTTCATATTTTTTTACTTAGTTTCTAACCTGTGAAAATGGAATGGTTGTCAAAACTGAAGATATTTCTTGATAATAAAAAAGAGTCTTTAGATAGAGAAAAAAAGCTAAAATTAGATATGCTATAATAAACATTAATCCTGCAAATAACACTTATTGTTAATAATTTTAAACATAGTTTAAATAATTAGAAATCTCTTCTCTTTAATAGTCTCTGTATTCAATAATTTAATTCAGCAACTAATTCGAAAAGTTCTCTAGATTGATAAAAATATCGTTGTTATGATGATCAAATTACCCAAGTGGTACTCTCTGTTAATAAAATAATTTATAATATTGAATAAATTTAAATTACAAAAAAAAAATTCATTCACACTATCAATTAATTAAAATTATTCAAATTTTTTTCTTAAAAAATAAATGAAATAATGTTTTTTTCTTATTAATTTAAATTAGTACTTTGAAATGATAAACCTTAGCAAGAACTTGTTAAGACGCTTAGTAGAGATTATTAGGATAAACAGTTGTCTAGATATGATTGAAATGAATCAGCAATTTGATATTTCTATTATTTATGAATAGATCCTACATTTATTGTGTAACTCCAACATTATTCAAATAAATTTTTGTTAATATTTAATCTAAAGCAAATTAATAAATAGTTTCCGATTCAAGGTATTACTAAAAGAAAAATTCAGCTGTCTAATAATCTAAAATATCATAATTATAGTATGATCCTTTGTCAATAGCAAACATATTAAAAATTCCTTCTATTATATGCTAAGTGTTTGCAAAATATAAATGGGTGACATTAAACATCTGAAATCTTGTTATTGTGTTACTTATCTACTCCTAGTAAAAAAATAAAGACAAGCTCATATAAACTATTTCAAATATCAAGTACATAAGAGAAAACACATTCTTAAAAACAAATAAGTTATTGTTATTATTAAAGTTCTCGTCTCTCATAAAAGATTTTATGTTCTTTTTAGAATTTACAATCTAATTTAATAAAATAAATCAATAAATATTTTAAATTACCCTTTGATAGATAATGGGGAATATTTTTAAAATTATACAATGAAAAAAGATATTAAAATAAAATAAAATATGAAAAAATCTTACTTAATCAATTTCTTTTTTTTGTTCTCCCTCGGTATCAAAAGCTTCATTTTATTAATTTTTTTCGACACTATCAATATTCTAAAAAGAATTTTCACTACAATTTTCTTCACTTTCATTGGCTAAATTAGGATCAATCAGTTTATTGTTTTGTAATCTTAAAGTTTTTATATCTCTACTACAGCTTAGATACATTTTAAAAGTTCCAGATTATTTCATTTTTTGGACTTTACTACTTATTTAGCTGCTGTTAAATAGTAAATACTGCATACGATTTTAGAAATCTTCTTACACTCCAAATATTTCATGTGGTTTTAAGTAAACTTAAGGAATGAGCTTTATTTCACTTGTACCGACTTATATTGATTTCTTTTCAAGTTCGAAAGTATGGTCTGCTTTTTTTTTTCTAGTTATGTGCTACATTCTTATAAGATTCTCTAGAATTTACCTAACTTATTTGCCAACTGCATCATCTTTTTACTTAGAAATGTCATTACTATCAAGAATATCTTGAATTCTCTCTTTTTAACTTCTCTCAGAAGTAAAAATAAATGGGTACAATTTTTATTAAATTTAACTTTAATCATTAGAGCTTATTTTTGATAATATTTAATTATTTTATTTTGGTGAATTTAGAAGATTAAAAATTTGTTACTAACTTGTTTTTTATTGCATTGATGATTAGATATCCTCAAAATAATTTTTATTAGGCACTTCAACCATAGTCCCTAAAAAATTGTTAGTTCTCATATCATAAAATATTTCCATTTAACAACTTTTACTTTAATTATTTAAGTGTTTTAGCTCATTTTTGTTTTTTTTTATTTTTATTGTCCTACTTGAAGTTGAAGATTCAGTAAAATCTTCGTTTGAAATATTTCTACTATTTTCTTGTTAAATTTAGAATGTTTTATCTTTTAAATTAGAAATTGATGCATTTTGTTATTTATTTATATTTTATCTTATATTTTTATTAAAAAGAGATGTTAATGAGCTTTTTTATTCTGATTTTAACAAAGATATTTTAATGATATATCCTTAATTTTTTAATTTCATAAATCTTATTTATTCAACATTTATTTTCACTTTTGTTTCTTTCATCATCTCCTATTAATAGGTTTTGATAAAAAGTTCTTTACCTTACTTCTACTAAAACTCAAGAATATACTCCCAAAATTGAGGAATTATTTTTTCAACGTACATACCTCTTTGTATTTTTTTTATTTGAATGTTGAACATAGGAACTGCACTAGGAGATATTGTGTCAATCTAACCGTCAGGTAGAGTTATAATATAGACAGGATAATCATACAGTAAATTTTATGCAATTACAAAAGCTTAAAACATTAAACCTTTAGTTAAAGATGTTATTGTTGTAATGTTTAGAGTAATCGGAAGAGAATAGTTTTGTCTACATTTAATAAATAAATTTTTTTCTTTTCCTATTTTCAATTATTTAAAATATATTTAAAGTTAGTTTAATTCAAATATTCTTTTAAAAATTAATATAAATAATTTCACGAGCAAATTAATAGGTAAATAACTAATAAATTTATTATTTTTGAATAGAATTTGCTTGCATTTTGTTTTATTTTATTTGCTGAAAAAAATAATTATTTCAATATTTATCTATTTATTTTTCATAATATCTAATTAATTACTTTTAGTTTATAAAACTTATAAAAAGCTAATTTTTTTTGATATATATCACTGTGATTCCTTTATTCATAAATACATTTTTATTATACTGTAAATGCTCATTAATTAAGGCATTTTTTTCTTAAATTTTTTATTTTTTCGATTATGGTGTGAATTTTGCTACCAAAAAACTAGTTTGGATTTGTTTATTTATTTAATTTTAGAAGAATTACTATAAATATATAATCAATATTATCAATAAAAAAAATTAAATTTAAATATAAGTTTAATAATAATTTTTAAATAATATTTGGTATATTTTTATATAAAATTTAAAAAAATTTACCAATAAAGTTCTTTTATCCTGTAGCTAGAAATTAATCAATAAATTGATCATGGTGATGCTGCCAAATATTTGGTATCAGCATTGAGACATTCTTAGATAATATTTCAGATTTTTTATAGCCAATAATTTTCAACATTTCAGAGTTAACTTCTATGATATTTGAGAAATTTTCCTCCTATGAACTGATAACTATAGATCCTTTAGTATACATATCTTTTTCATTCAATTAATATTCTTTATCTTATTTCTCTTTGGTATCAAATTCAGTATTTTTAACATGAGTTTTTCCTTGTAACGCTGTAAATTATTACTCATCTTCTAAAATTTACAAAGTGAAAGTTTAGAAATAATTAATTGCAGAAAGATTTATGCTTCTTTTTTAAATCATTTATTCAAACTATGTCTAAATAGTTTCAACTTATGATGAAAAAATTTAGATTGTTTTAATTAAGTTTTCAGCTTGAGGACTTGGCTCAAGTAATTCTTGCCAGAAATTAAGCAAATTTTGTATAGCATTATTTAAAATCTTTATGAATCTTTTTGAACTTTCTTCGTTAGTTATTTCTAAAGAAAAATCTAAGTCTATTAAAATATTAATAAAATTATAAATGTTAGCTAATGAAAAATAAATTAGAATTTACTTTTGTTTTTTTGTTTATTCAAATTTTATTATTAAAAAATAATTTTTTTTAATCTAAAGCAAAGAAATTCTTCCTCGAAAGTTGGTTAATTTTATAATATAAATTGTAATTGTATTAATGATTAATCTTTATTCTGTAATGTCTAAAATAAGAAAAGTGAATAGAAAAATCTAATTTGATTTGATCCTCCAAATTTCTAAATATTTCTATCGAATATTTTAAAAATTACATAAACACTTAGAATTAAGTCTTCGTTAGATGTCTATTTGATCAGCATTTAATTTAGCTTTGAAATGCGGAGGGAATTTGATCTTGAAGGACAATGAGTTTCATTACAGTCATTTCTATGTCTGTTTAAAAAGCCATCAACTTTTAAAGAATATTAATCGTATTTTATAACTGCAAAGCAAAGAACTCTCAGATATTAGAGTACTTCTTCAGCGTATTTGTAATTAAATGAATTGGCAGCACAAATTTCATTTGTAATAGGTTCATAATAAATATTAAGTAATGTCAAAAAAACAATTCCAACTATCCAAAAAAAAACTACGATTGTATTTTCTTAGAAAAAATAATTGTAAGTAGCAATAAGTTACATCCAAAAAAGAATAAGAGCCTGCTCTAACTTTATCATTTAAATAAGCTTAAAATTGTGTGGTATGCTTTTTATCAACAAGGTTAATAAATAAAAGGACCAGACAGTAGCTATAAATATTTTTATAATTTCATATTTATCATCTAACAGAAAAGCATCAACTAAGCAGAAAGTAGAAATAAAGTATTGCAGATTTATCTCATAATTTCCATTAATTTTGGAGTTTTTATATGAGCAATCAAGTCTTGTATCAAAGCAGATCGTATTAAAATAGCTAGAAATTATGTACAATAGCATAATGCAGATTACAGATAAAACAATATTTGGAATCTAAGCAACTGAAAGACACTCATACTTATTTATTACGTTAATATAAGAATTTTATGAGTATGTTGATGAATATTAATTATTTGTATTTTTATCGCATTTAAAGCTTGAGACTAGAAGCTAAAAGAGTGGGATATAAAGAACTTAACTGGTAGAGCTTAACAGAAAGTCGAAAGAGGAATAAATAATTTTATGGTACCAATTTAATTTTGAATTATTGGTTGCAATTTTTCCAACGAATAAAGATGCATAAGCAAAACTGATAATTAAAAGCAAAATAAAGGAGGAGCAGATATAAAAAAATACTTAGAATTAAGTTGCATAATTATTATTTTAAAATTGTGGAATAAAAATGAAATACTGCATGAAATCTAAAAAATAACTCGTTATGCTAGTAATACGCATCCAAGATTAATCTAATAACCCTATCAATTGAAATGTTTAAATAATTAAATACAAAATCTCAATAATGAAAGATTCATGGTGAAAATCGATCATCTTATCCATAAAATGAAATATTCTGTATTTATATTTCTGAGATACCAATATAGAATCGTCAAAGATATCATCCTCATTTGAGAAATCCATTTTATCAGCAAACTAATTTATTATTATTTATATTCTTTTATAAAGCTACTTCTACTTTTGGTGTGATGTTTCAAATTAATTTTTGCTTTTTATTCAATAACTTGAAATTTGCTTGAATAATTTATTTTTTTACATTTGAAAAAAAAGAATATTGAAAAGCTTTTGTGTATTCATTCTTCCTTTAATTTCTTTAAAAATCTCCTTTTTACAGCATTTAAAAGTTTAATGCGTTTCTATCTATTTGGTACTTTTTAAGTACATTTTAAAAATATAATAAAACATAATCAATAATTATTAGATGCATTTTTAATATTTAACTGATTCTACTGTATTCATTAATACAAACATTTTTCTAAAACAAAATTAGATATAGATCCTTTAAATAATAGAGTTTATCCAAAATATTCTTAAAAATCCTTTCTTTTTATATTTATCTAGAGTAACTCTAATCTAAAAATAAGAATTAGATATAAAATATATTTATACTTATTTATATATTTTTAATAAATTAATAAAATATTTTTTTTCCAAGAATAATAAATTTATTAAATTATAAGTAGAATTAAAAAAGCAATAAGTATAGCATTTTCAGGTATTAAATTTTTGTGGAAGCAGAAACTCAAGGATATATTTTTTTTCTGGATTTACTTTCAATATAGTTAAATATATTTCAATATTTTCCATAAAATGTAAATTTTATTTTTTTCTAGTTAAAATATTTAAATATATTAAATTATTTTTGAAATCGTTAATTTAAAAAGCAAAAAAACAAACAATCAAGTTTTTTATATAACCAAAAAATAAGACATTACATTGAATTTAAATTGAATTCCACTTAATTAATCACTTTGAAGTAATTTTAAATATTAATAAAATAAAATAGGCTTCAGTCAATTTTTAAAATATTTAAATTTTAAAAACTTTTAATAAAATTGAATAAAAAAAATTTTATTTATATAAAAATGAATAAACAAACACTAAGTTATTAATTATAGTTCAATAATATTTTAATGAAACTATTCTAAGCAATTTTTTGAGTTGTAAAAAGTGTTTTTAGTTCAAATATTCTTTAGTGGACTTAACATAAGGATCTCTATTTTTAAAAAAATTTTAATTAACAAGGTTAATAAAGAAAAATAAGCTTTTCATAAATAATTAATTCACATTTAATTAAATTGTTAAGAATGTATTTATTTATTTATACTATGTAACAATTTCGAGACTAAATAGGTGTTTTATTTTTGCTAAATCTTTAGCTAGATTAAAAATTCCTGTTCCGTCAAAATTTGTTCCACTATTATTTTAAAAAAAGTAAATATATATTTTTATTTCATTTCTATTTCTAATTCTTAATTTATTTTACTTCTAAACTCTAAGATTAAGGTAGAAATGTTTAATTGATTTATTATTTGCTAACTCTTTTCCAATAATTTTCAAGCATTCATTATCAATGTGATTATACCTATTCAAAAAATTAATTATTAAAATATTCTTATTATTTATGACTTTTATTTAATTTGTTTAAATGTTAATTGAAATATGCTTTTTTACCACAAATATAAGTCTAAGGAAATTAGTGTTTTGCAACTGTTGAATCCCTTTAATTA